>NC_139687.1:1440425-1700246 GCF_964106915.1 Podarcis gaigeae | reverse complement strand
AAGGATATTACCTAGCTCCTCAACTGATTCACTTAAATCTTCTGTAATTCATTCATTTCTCTTGTGGATGTTTGCTCCAGCAGCAGTCTGAGATCAAGTGATATTTGAAAACAGGGAACCTGGGGCCTTCCAGATATTGCTAGAGTGCAACTCCCACCATTCCTAATCATTGACCAGGCTTGTTGGGGCGGACGGGCTTTAGAGGCCGCTTGTCCTCTTGACTTGCAATATTTTCTCCAAAGTCAAAGCAGCCAGTCACTTTGGCACCTCTGTGAGGTTTCTGCCTGAACAAGCAGGAAGCATCTATCTTGTTCCTGTGAAGAAGCTGGATGGATTTGGGTTTGGTCAATAGAGTGTTAAGTGAAATGGAGGAGACACCAGTTGCCTTGTGTTTCTTGGCTGGGAAAGTGGGCTCCTTTCTTACCTGTCTGTAGGTTTGGGGCTACTGAATTCTGAGAGCATTGTCAATGAGCATTTTTGGTTTGTCTCTGTCAGGAAATCTCAGACACTGCATGAACATTTGTCCCATAATAGTCGCAGCTGGAAGTGTTCTTGGTATGTGATGGCATATCATGAATTGGATATCCAGTATAGAAATTTTGCATGCACACTTTTAAAATCCTGTTTGTCTTTAGTGTAACGCTATTACTTCCTACCTACTGGGGGTGTCTAATCCTTAATATACATTTCACCAGTGGTGTGCACTGAGTTCTGATGAATACCAAATCTTAGGTAGGTTTGGAAAAATATAAGTGCTGCCATTACAGGAAAACCCTTGCACCCATCCTGTTAAGTTGTGGGTAGACATATCAGACGACACAGCGATTCTTCCAAAGCAGCTCTTTATTTGTAAGCTGGAACAGAACTAAACTGAGGAGCTCAGTCAGCCTGCTTATATAGAGCTCCAGAACAATGTAACTGTTGCCATTTTCTAAAACTATCCAATCACTGAACGTCACTTTTGATCCTTCATTTGCATACAAACTATCCAATCACTGAACGTCACTTTTGATCCTTCATTTGCATAACTATCTACAGTATCCCCCTGCTGGCCCAGGGTGAGAACTTCAGTACATAACACCCCTCCCCACCGAGATAAGGCGTTAGTTACAATCGTAATGGTTTCCTTATATACAGCACTACACGTAATGGTTCAATTAGGCACAAAAGCATATCGGTTACATTTCACATACTTAGACCAACAGTGATACATGTCCAACAACATAGTCCCTTAAATAAGTTGGGCGCTTGGAAACTCTGCCAGACCGCCGGGGACTCGTAGCCAAGTCCGGGGGGCCACACAATTCTTGCTGAGGCTGTGGTGTGACCCTAGGTGGCGTTGAAACCAAGTCCCTTGGATCCGCTGCTGTGGGTGGAGCCTCCGCAAGTGGAGTGGTCTGAGCCTGTGGTAAGTCTGGCAGACCCTCTGAAGTGGCTTGGTTCGGCTCCACATTGGCAGTTTGCGAGAGAGGTGGAGTGTCACCATCTGTAAGTGTCTCTTCCAGAGTCACGAGCACAGTTGGGGGCACCACGGTAGTGTCCAAGTCCCCAAACCTGCGCCTAAGCTGGTCTATGTGCCGGCGCCACAAGTGTCCATCTTCGAGTGCCACCTGGTATGAGCGAGGTCCAGTGACTCCCACTACTGTGGCTGGCACCCAAGGAATGTCCCCCACATAGTTGCGGGCAAAGACCTGGTTTCCTGGAACAAATGACCGTGGCGCGTTGGCACAGCCTGGGGGTTCGGCCACGGCAAAGTCCGGGTGCAGCTGGTCGAGCGGGGACCTGAAGCGGCAGCCCATAAGCAGTTCAGCAGGACTCCGCCCTGTGGCCGCATGAGGGGTGATGTTGTACGAACAAGTATTTGGCGACCCGCTCGTGCCAGTCTCCCCAGTCCAGGCACGCCACTGCCTCTTTTGCTGAGCGCACCATTCTCTTTGCTTGCCCGTTGCTGGATGGATGAAATGGTGCCATTAGGACATGGCGGATGCCCAGTCCCAAAAGATACCGCTCAAAAGTGCCTGATGTGAACTGCGGTCCGTTGTTGGAGACAAGGACATCAGGACACCCATGTGTTGCAAAGAGGCCTCACAGCACCCGGATGACAGCCTCAGTAGTGGTGGAGGGCATCAGGGCCACCTCCAGCCATTTGGAATATGCATCCACCACTACCATAAAGGTCTGGCTGTGAAAGGGGCCGGCCAGATCGATGTGCACCCTCGACCAGGGTGTCTTGGGCATCTCCCAGGGTGTGTCCCTTAGCTGCCGGTGGTGCAGGCTTTGATTCTTGGCACGCTTGACAGGCGGACACCCAGGCAGTGATGGCATCGTCCATGTTAGGCCACCAGACGTAACACCGAGCCAACGCCTTCATTTTGACAATTCCCGGGTGGCCAATGTGCAGAGCCTCCAGGACGCGCTGACGGAGACTTTGGGGAATCACGACGTGGTCTCCCCACACCAGACAGCTGCGATGAGCCAAGAGTTCATGTTGTCTCAGGAAAACCCTTGCACCTATCCTATTGAACATTGGCAATATGTAATCCACGAAATATAATCCGGTTCTGTCTAAATATAAACAATTAACAGATGAAAGCATTAAAAATAATGAAAGGCCCCCGCCCCGGCAAGATTCCATTTTCCCATTTGTCTTAACTCTTACAGGCTTTATCCATTCAGAAATGATGTCTTCAAATTTAATCCAATTCTGAGTGTAAAAACGACAACAGCATAAAATTTGTGAGACACAGAGCATCGGTTTCTTGCGAGGTGCAGTTCTGATTAAGATCCGAAGCAAAATGGGTGGCTTCCAAAGCAGCTCAAGCCAAACTGGGCCACTTTCAAATCACCAAATGGGGCCAAACCAAAGCTTGTGTTTGATGCACACTCTTTTTTTAGCATCAGTAAATTAATTTGTTGGACAGAGAATTTTAATGCTTCGTTTTAGTTCATACTGTCAGTAGCATACTTGTAAAAATGTATGTACTATTTTTAAAAAATGATTTATCCTTGTCTTTCCAAACTTGATTCACAATCATGTAGACTAAATAAATGAAGCTGGGGTTTTTTTTTGCTGGCATCTAAAGGCTACTGTCAGGGAGAAGTAAAAAATGCAACTTACTCAGTGGAATCTAAAGCATGTTGCAGTTCCCCAACAGTATAATATTATTTCAGAGTCTTCCAGTGTTGCCATGAATTGTGAAAGGTTTATTTTTCCTGGTCCTTTACATACAGGGGATCGCCAGTTATAATGAAAAATGAAGCTATTATATTTATTGACCCAAGTTGATAGAACTATGTTTATTAATATTTAGTGGTCAAACTTCGAAGTCAGAGAGTGAATCTGTTTTCCTTCTTTTTCTGTTCTGTCATCATTTTCTTGCCAGCAGGGGAGGCAATAATTTTACTACTAACCTCTTCCTCTGGAGAACCTATTCATGCATGCTGAATGAGTGGCAACAGGGAAAGGCCGTGGGAACTGCAGTATTTAAATGACATTGGAAAGCAAAATTACTCAGTGAAACAATGCTTTAATGTTATGCAACATTAAAAAATACGTTATAACCTAAAAATATGTTATAGGTATGATGAAACGTCATTTCCCCCTAATAATTCTCTAGCAAGGAATAAATGAGCTGTTAAACATAATAGCAGCCATCTTGAATCACTGGGTCACTACAGAGCCACAAATGTCCAAGTAATTCAGTGCCCTGAAGCTGCTCAACAACATGCCTGGTCAAAACATGGTTACCTCCATATTCTCCCTTCTGTGGTCAAATGGGTCCAAGCACTTCCTCCCCTTTTCCAAACACTAGGCTGGCGATACAGCAAGTCCATCTTTGCGGTCTATGATATTTGTCTGGAGTGAGTCATCACTGGGAGAGATGAGCTTTCACCAATTGATGGCAAAGCTATGTTTTGGTTCATAATGTTTTTGTTTTTATTTCATGAGGCAAAGGTTGCCTTTCAGAGTTGCATCTTCCAAGTCTTCTCAGAACATATTTAAACACAAAAATGTATAAATATAAAATCATAATAAAGCACAGCATATCTAAAGCTGCAATAGCAGCATATGTTTAAAACAGTATCAGCGGAATAGAACAGACCAAGGCTGTATTTAAAGTTCTCCTTAAAACTAATAAAGAAGGAACTATACATGTCTCCCAAGGAAGAGAATAACAAAGTGATGGGGCCACTATAAAAAGGCCCTGTCCCCTGAATTTACCAGATTATTTATTTGTGTGTTGTATTTATAAACCGCCTGCCTGCCTGCCTGCCTGCCTGCCTGCCTTGCTTTCTTTTTCCATCTCTCAGGGCAGATGGTACCCATTGAGCCTGTGGTGGCGGAGGGGACAGTCCAGTGGGATCAGGCCCCAATCTTGTCTTTGCCTGTCGCCCTCATGATCTTCTTTCTCCCCACAAGGCAGATGGTTTCTGTTGGCCTGTGGGGAGGAGGGGGCAGTCCAACTCAATCAGGCCCTGATATTGTCTTTCTCTGGCTCCCTCATTCTCTTCCCTCAGTGCCCTGAAAATGAGGCACAAAGGAAGAAAATGAAACAAACAAATTTACAACTAAATGCACTGGGGGACAGGAAAATGTGGTGCCAAGCAACTTGGGGCGTTAAAGGTTAAAGCAAGTATTGGCTTTTTAAAGGCATGAAATAAAACACTCAATTGGATAAACATGCAAGACGCAGGCTTTGAGCTTTGAAATGTTATTCAAACAATTCTCATGTTTGTCAAGTTGAATGATTAATCTGATGCCTTTAAGAAGAAAATAAAAGCTAGCTGTTGCACTCAGGTCCTTCTTGTGATCTTCCTATAAGCACCTGGTTGACGCTGTGAGAACTGGAGGGGCCACTGGCCTGATTCAGCATTTTTATGTTCTCCCCCCCCCCCCCCATTTAAAATATTGATCAGATAAAGAGAGGAAATCAGTTGGCACTCTGGAAACAGGAAGAATTTGTTCCTGTGCTAGAATCTTTCATATCTGGCCAAAAAGGGCCGTGTGTGGATTCACAAGCTGGGGATGTTGGCTGAGTCAGAGAGTGCTCTGTCAAGAGACTTAGTGTACAGAGGTTGATACAACTTCCGCCCAGTGCTGCTTCTGCAGCTGTAATCTGCAGCGCAGCAACCACACGATTCTTCCCCAGGGCCTGGGTTCATTTCTAAGCTGTCAGGGCAACACTCCCAACCCAGTGGAAGAATCAAGTCATGGCCAGCTCTGCATGTCACAGGAGCAGTTTGGAGAAGACAAGGTTCACTTCTTTTATTTTGTACTCACCATGTTGTTGTTGTTTAGTCGTTTAGTCATGTCCGACTCTTCGTGACCCCCGGACCAGAGCACGCCAGGCCCTCCTGTCTTCCACTGCCTGGTCAAACTCATGTTAGTAGCTTTGAGAACACTGTCCCACCATCTCATCCTCTGTCGTCCCCTTCTCACCATATGGTACTCACCATAGTTAATATCTAATACAGTGGTACCTCTGGTTACATACTTAATTTGTTCTAGAGGTCCGATCTTAACCTGAAACTGTTCTTAACCTGAGGTATCACTTTAGCTAATGGGGCCTCCCACTGCCGCCGCCGCACAATTTCTGTTCTCATCCTGAAGCAAAGTTCTTAAGCCGAGGTAATATTTCTGGGTTAGCGGAGACTGTAACCTGAAGTGTATGTAACCTGAAGTACCACTGTAGTATGTTGATTTATGTGTTAAGGTGCCTTTGGGAAGCTTTGAAAAAATTATGTAAAATTAACAGAAAGCTAAACTGACTTACTTTGTCACTGCCTTCAAAAAACTGCTTGAAGGAGCATCTGTAAGTGTTGATATTTGGGTTTTGCTGCAGGAGTTTGATAAAATGTCAGGAAGTCTAATGCTGACCCTAATTGCCACTGGGATATTCCTTGCTCATTTTGACAAATGTCAACCCATCAGTCACATAAATAAGTTTCTCTGTCATATACAAGCTCTTGGATTGTTAACTTTAACACACACACAGCTTTTTACAGTTCTTCTGGCAAGCTTCCTGGAATAGCAACCTAAGTTAAACTGTTGCTGCTTTTAATACCTGGATGATAAATGACTCTTAGGAGCTGGCAGAAGATTATAGTTCACATTTCTTAAATGCTAATAGAAGTTTGTTCAAAAGTGAACACCCACCCACCCCGTGGCAATATATGGTAAGATTCTAAGGCCCTCATCTTGAGATCTACTTACATTAAATCATAAACAAAATTCAAATAGACTATGATAAAGATTCTTGCACCAGCTGACATATAGCTTGGGTGGAGTCCAACAAACATTATTCCAGGGTCATTCAAACATGTTATGAGTTTAAGGTGTTCAGCTGTATGCTGAACTAGCTCCCTGGTGAGGTGATGGCGGCTTAAGGGGCTTGGTGCAAGACAACGAAGAGGTGAGGCCCCCTCCCCAAATGACGCCAGAGTTGAGGGCACAGCGTGGCAGTGATGTGGACCAGATGGAAAGCAGCCAGGTGGGAGAAGACCAAGAGACAGAGCAATGTTTCATGTCTATTAGAGTCCCAGGCTGTGACTCTGGAGGAAACAACACCCTTTGGGAGAGTTAATGTTGTCAACCCTTCCAGCGCAGGCTCAGGTTCTTTATATGTGTAAATGCACCATATATGACAAAGGCAGCAGTCTCTGCTGGGCCTCATTTCCGAAGGGAACACGAACCCTGGGCAAGCGCCAGGAGCCCCTGGGATGCCACCACTTGGAGACTGGGGTGGCAGGCAACAATAGGATGAAATAGGGGTTGAATAGTAGTGCTATGGACGCAGGTGGCGCTGTGGGTTAAAGCCTCAGCGCCTAGGACTTGCCGATCGAAAGGTCGGCGGTTCGAATCCCTGCGGCGGGGTGCGCTCCCGCTGCTCGGTCCCAGCGCCTGCCAACCTAGCAGTTCGAAAGCACCTCCGGGTGCAAGTAGATAAATAGGGACCGCTTACCAGCGGGAAGGTAAACGGCGTTTCCGTGTGCGGCTCTGGCTCGCCAGAGCAGCGATGTCACGCTGGCCACATGACCCGGAAGTGTCTCCGGACAGCGCTGGCCCCTGGCCTCTTGAGTGAGATGGGCGCACAACCCCAGAGTCTGTCAAGACTGGCCCGTACGGGCAGGGGTACCTTTACCTTTACCTTTAGTAGTGCTATACTCACTGTAGCCCCAATCCAGCATCTATTGTTGTGGCATCCTTGTAACTGACAGGAAGCCCTCTTTGCGGCATTTCAAAGCTATGCTGCTGGTGGCACTTTTCCAACAGCACACTCACTGCATTAGGCCAAAGGGTAGGAGAGGGAAGAGTGCAGGCAGGCAAATATTTAAAATTATAGTAATGTTTCTTGAAATATTGTATCAGGAATATTAGAACCACAGAATCATAGAATTGCAGAGTTGGAAAAGACCACAAGGATCATCTAGACCAACCCCTTGCAATGCAGGAATATTGGGAGGAAAGAGATTTTAAAGCCATCCAAGTTAGTGGCCACAGTTCAGGTGCCATGCTAAGACAAATCTTGGCTTAGCTCATCATGGTGCAGCATAATTGGTGGAGAGCCAAGTGACATCAAGCATCTCTCTGGTAGCTCACTGCTTTAGTTTGGCTTATCATGACATGCAAACCAGGCCAGTGAGTATGAATTGAATGGTAAACTCTTGCATAAACCATATTGGTTTGTTTCTAGAGGAGCTCTTTGGACTGAATCATTTTCCTCCATTTTTTTATGAAGCCCACTGTGAAGCTTGCATTACAGGAAGAGGTGTTTGTGTAAATCTTTATGTAGTAAAACCCTAGAAATTGAAAGTCAGGTATTTCACAGCACTCATTGTTTTCTACCTCTACTGTAGGAAGCGCATTTACAGCTACAATTTCTGGGTAGATTTCTTGTAATGTAGGGTTTAAAATGTTGGCTCTGGAAAGCTGATCCTTTTTTTTAAAAGCTAAGGCAGCCTGACCCCTTGAGTTAAGAATGAAGAGGAGAGAATGATTGCCAGAACCAGACATCAATATTGGAAAAAGGTGAAAGGGATGTTACACATTTTATTTTTGCTGCATCTACCAGGGCAGTAATTTGTCTTTTCAGTATCAAGCATTAGTCTTGTTGCTTTGAACAATTTCACTTGTATAACAGAGCTGTAGTCCTGAAAGAACTGAGAACAGTAACCAATATGTTTGCATGCAAAACTCATATGACTGCTATCTGTATCAGGTTTTACTGGAACTGGAAACAACATTTGTTCTCCATTCTGTGCCGTTTGTTCTCTGTGCTCTTCTCCAGTTCAGTTTCGAAACATGTTAAATAGTTTGGCACCCACAACTCCCTCCTCCATTAGAGCAGCTCACAGAATCTAAAAACAAAAAACTCCACCACCTGTTACAGCAGCTTTTATACAAGCACAAATCCAGGCAACCTAAAAAGGAGAGTATAGTTTGGCCATAATTGTGCATGTGATGTGATGCTTTTCCTATTCCTAGTACAGTACAGACATTGTTGCCTCAGCCTGATGCCTCACATGTGAATTAAGCAGGGGGGGGGGTGTTATTGCCCATTGTTCTTAAATTTTAAAAAAATAATTATTGATACACACACACACACACACAAATACAGTACAAACAAACAATGGTAAAGACAATATTAATTACAAATCAGTTCTTAAATTAAGGTCACCTTAATTTAAATTAAATTAATTTAAATTAAATCAGTTCTTAAATTAAGGTCACCAGGTAAAAATCTATATTATTGTCAAGTGGGAACTAACTTACTAAACTCTGCACTTGAGTTGATCTGGTGTTTGGCTTCCTCTGCCCATGCAAAGATCTAAAAGCACTAAAATGGATATATGCCTATTATAATTAAAAGACCTGGGAAGGCAAAAAATGTATTCAGCTAGTGCTGTAAAGATGCCAGACAAGCCTCTCTGGGGAATGCATCCCATAAATGGACCTTTTCCCTGGTCCCCATGCCTCACTCACCACGCTATGTAAGAAGAGCCTCCTTCATGTAGCCCAGCACAAGCTCTTAAGATTAAAACCAGCACTTTGAATTGGACTCAGAAATGGTAGTATCGTATTTTCCAAGCCCCCTCGATAATCTGATGATTTATTTTGAACCAACTGAAGTTTCAGGACCATTTTCAAAGGCAGGCCAGATAAAAGCACCTTGCATTAATCCAACCAGGAAGTCGCCAGAGCACAGATAACAGCCATTGTAAATCAACTAAAGTATGGCTTTGTTTCTCAAATAATAATTAAACATGGAATCGTAAGAGTTTTGGATTTTATAACCATAGTGATATACTATGATACTGACAAGTTTGTTTCTTAATACACAAAAGTGCTTTGCTCACATAGTTTTATGGAATATGAGGGGGAAAATTGCCTAAGTTTTTTAATATCTAAAAAATCAGTGCTCATTAAAAATATGCATGATTTTTGTTTGCAGTTCTAAACAGTTAATTTTGTACATAAATTATGCAATCCATTATTTCCCCCCAATCTCTGCCCACATTATACTATCCAGATGACAGCCTCGTATTTCTCAGTACTGCATCAGGTGGCCTTATATAATAATAAAAAGATCCATTTCATCAAGCTTTCATTTACTGTATTTTTCGCTCTATAGGATGCACCCGAACATAGGACGCACCTAGTTTTTAGAGGAGAAAAACAAGAAAAAATATTCTGAATCAAATGTTGTATAAACTACTGTATTTAATAAATAACCAGTATATCAGAATCATAGGGGACGCAGGTGGCGCTGTGGGTTAAAGCCTCAGCGCCTAGGACTTGCCGATCGAAAGGTCGGCGGTTCGAATCCCTGTGGCGGGGTGCGCTCCCGCTGCTCGGTCCCAGCGCCTGCCAACCTAGCAGTTCGAAAGCACCTCCGGGTGCAAGTAGATAAATAGGGACCGCTTACCAGCGGGAAGGTAAACGGCGTTTCCGTGTGCGGCTCTGGCTCTGGCCAGAGCAGCGATGTCACGCTGGCCACGTGACCCGGAAGTGTCTCCGGACAGCGCTGGCCCCTGGCCTCTTGAGTGAGATGGGCGCACAACCCCAGAGTCTGGCAAGACTGGCCCATACGGGCAGGGGTACCTTTACCTTTACCCTTTATATCAGAATCATATTACAGTCATGTAAAGTGAACAGCACTCAACAATGGCATTAAGAACCATCATCACTGTCATTAACAAATGAAGAGAGACTTTAAGGTTTGAGTACTCTTCTAGTCTTCTGTGAACCCCAAGAACTCAACAGTGCTAGAGTCAGAATTTATGAAGCTCAGTTGCTCACAGTCACTGACATCACTTTCTTCGCTATCTTCATGTAAAATACCATCTTCGTTTCCATCCAAAGCATTGCTAATGCCTCATTTTTTCCTCTCAGTCCTCTTCCTCGCAAACATTCCCTTTACTTGAATTACAGTCAAGAAACAGCAGAGCAGAGCTTCTCAGCGGCAGGCTTGGGAGGCTTTCCTTTCCCCCACTTTTTTCTCCCCCCCCCCCAAAGTAGAACAGTCCCCTTTACCAGCCTCCTCCTTTCCATCCCTTTCACCCAAACTCCTCAGGTGACGTCTGCAATTTCTCCCCTTCCCTGCTCCCTCTCCTTTGCCCTCTACCATGACTCTCCACTCACGGAAACCTATGGTACCTCCTCTCCCTTCACCCAGCTTCCAGGTCCCCCTTCTCTCCGCCCTCATCCTCCCCTCTCTCAGCGAACAGACTGCCCACTGCTCCAAACCTTGAGGGGAAAGGGCAGGCTGGTGCAGAGCAACACCCCCAACCCCATTCAGCAGCCCAGGAGCATGAGGCATGGGCGCACAGCCCTCCCGCTGCTCCAAAGCTTCCCGGGGCTGCAGGGGGAAGCCGAGGCTGCTGGCAGAGGAGCATGGCTCCCCACCACCACCACCAAAGAGCAGCCCAGGAGCGTGCCGCACTCTGGCAATTTGGCTCCAGGGACCACACATTCGCTCAATAAGACGCACAGACATTTCCCCTTATTTTTTAAGAGTAAAAAAGTGTGTCTAATGGAGCGAAAAATACGGTATTTTACGCACTTGTTGATAGCTGTCAACATTGTAGCAACCACAACCCAGGGTTTCCCACCTAAAGTAACTGATGTGGACCTGAGTGAAAACTATATATCCGATACTCCTGGTGGCCAGGGTGAGAACTTCAATACATAACAGGCTCCCCCCCCCCTTCGATTTTAAACCCTGATCCTGCCAATATGTGGGCGGTGGCGCTACAGTTGTGGGCATGGGGTCGGCAGCTGCAGTCTCTTGTTCTGTCCCACCACAAATCATTAATTGCTTGAGTGAATCCCCTAACCAGGCCTTAACCTTGTTTCATTAGAATGTGTTGTTGATATGAAGTGAAAGGTTTTCTAAGTGACATCTAATGCCAGGTTATGTCAGTGAGAGCAGATGCTAGTGGCAGATACTATTAAACATCAGTTTCTTAAAGTAGTCGTTCAACTTTTAATTTCCTCACAAGTATTTCTGTAAACTGCAGATGGGTGGAAGAGGCAAACATTGGAAAGTGTCCAAATTGGCAATGATAATTCATAATTGCTTTTAGAAGAGGCCAGATGATTTTATTTGCAAACTTATAAACTAAATATTTCTACAGTCCAATTTTGAATACCAAGTTTCAGATCAGAGTGCATTTTAGGACTGTCAAGTCTATAAACAAAACAAAATCACTAACATGCCCTTAACAACAGAGGCATGAATAGTACATATATATTGATTCTGAAGAATCTGCCTCTAATGACAGATAAGAATCTAGAGATAAGCAAAGCCATTGACTTCATCCTTCTTGACTATACATCACAGCGTGAGGACACAGAAAGGACTCGGATTTATTTCTGGCATAAAGTTAACACGAGATTTTTCCAGTGACATCATCGTCGTCATAAAAAACACCTGCTCAATATTCTCTGTGTTTAAAATAATTATAGTAGATGTATTAAAATAAAGTTTTTTATTTTTATTTTTGCTAAGGAGAATTCTCTCTAGTATATCTTAAATGTAAATATCTTGTAGCGCAAAGGAGATCATTCACCAGTGCAAGCATTTTCATCTTGTCAGGCGGAATGATCTCCCCACGCTCTTCTGGGGTTTCCTCCAACACGCACAACCCTGCCAAGCCCATTTGGGTGGCCCAAGGGGAAGCCCGAGGAGCCTCGCTGTGCTGGGGAAGTCCTTCCACTGGCTTCTGCTAACAGCACTCCGTAGTTGAATCCAGCCCTGATTATACACTTGAGGAAAGCTGTCATTAAGTATTTTATTGTTTTCCCAGTTGACTGCCACATTTATTCTAGTTGAACACAGTGGAATTTATCATGTAATCTATATTACATTTTTTGATTTCCCCTTTTTGAGCACATAAAATAATGGATTCCCCAAACACGCAGCTATCTACAATAAGGTTTTAGATATTTTCTCCAATATTTATACTGAATAATAAGTGGTTTCTTTCACTTCCTGTTAGCTGTGAAGTGGGATGAAGTTTCAGGTGGATATTGAAACAAGATTGCTGCCAGGGAATAATAGCTGTGAGGAAACTTTTTAATGTAGTTGGGAGATTTCTTAGAAAATAGGAATGTGGCTTTAATTTTATTTTTAAATTTGAATAGTCCAGACTGCAGTGACGCTTCAGGTTTGCTCTTCTCAATGTGCCACCATTCACTGTCATGAGAGGCATGTGCGTGTCATGGTTTGGCTGTTAGATATTAGGCAGCCTTGCTTTTCAGTTGTCAAGGACGTGTCAGGCAAGCCCAGGTCATCCACTGGGCAGGAAAGAACACGAGGCACGGAATTCAATTAGCTTTTTTTAATGACAGAAAGTAACAACGTAGCAGAGTCCTCTGGCTCATCCTAATCCAGCTGAGACGTTGCTGAAACTGACCACTGGCCTGGCCCTCCCTCTCTCGCCTCTTGCTCTGGATCCTTCCCAAGTAGCCAGAGGCTGTCCTCTGGGCCTGCCTGGCCTGTGGCTCAGGACTCTCCTCAAGCTCAAGAAGGGGAGGAGAGCCAGGAGGACTGGCTAGCAAGGGCAACCTCTGACCTCTCTCTCTGCGCTCCCACTGAGACTCTCAGCCTCTACCCCTGTCCTGGAAGGGCCTCCTTCTACCGGCTCCAACCTCCTGCTTCTCAGCTCATCCCTGCTGCAGACTGCTCTTCAGTGTCCCACCACCACGATCCAAAATCTAAGTCATCATCTCCTGCGCCCTCTCTGGGGGCCCTTGGGTGGGCGGCACCTGCTGTTCTTCCTCATCCAGCCAGGCCCTGACTTTGATTCTAGTTGAAGCAGCACTGTGGAGCCAATATGCGGAGTTTATTTCAAGTGGGAAAGCAATCTAAAGAGAAAGAACCTAGTCTTGTGCAGATGATGCTACATAGAACAAAAAATGTGTTCGCAGGCCCTCAAACTGCTATGCACCCAGCATAATAACTGCGCAGAGCCTGTGCATGTAGGCTTCCTCTGCAGCCTGAGGAACAGGGGTGCCATTGAAGCCACACTGCTCCTCCGACCTGACATGAAGTAGTCCTCCCCCAATCTCCCTCACACATTGGCACATCTGCTGGGGAACCATGCAAAAGTGGGGATCCTGACTGCACATTACACATCATTCTCTCATCTCATACAAACTGTACAGACATAGGTTCTGAGCAAATGTTATGCTGAACATGGTGCTCATGATTCTGCTCTTGCTATAAATTCATACAGTCTACATGAAAATAAACCAGCATATGAGTCCTGTCAAATGGTTCTGTGGGATTAGACTTGAATTTTGCAGTGTTCCAAGGGAATAGGAAGAGAAGATGTTCACTTGCATTTATTCATTCATTTAAATATATGCAAATTTCAAGCTTTGTTTACCTTGCTTTAAGTCTGAACTGTATATCACCAAAAACTGTATTTTGGTTCTTACTAAAGCTTTCAATAAGGCAAATATATTTTATTTACTAATGAAAAAGAACATATTTTTCCACTATTGCCTTCACATTCCACCCCATAAAACTACTGTCTAAAGCTTACTTGCCAGGAGGTGTGCCCCCAGTGAGTTTGGTGGAACATTTCTGAGTAAAAATGCTTAGGCATCAGTTGTGAATGTTCTTTGCATATTATTCTTCCTGGGGTAAAAAAAATTTGACTGTGAAAAAAGTCAACAGGTCAAAGTAATTATGGTAACTGCCCAGTACATATTTTACTTGCTGTTCTGGCTTCTGGGATAGCTGCGCAGCCTGCATTTGCTCCATAAGATGCACACACATTTCCCCTTACTTTTTAGGAGGGAAAAAGTGATTCTTATAGAGCAAAAAATATGGTAATTATCTCTCTAAGCTATACTAGTCACTTTACCCATTTGGGGGCATTTTCCTATCGGTCTGACGTCTTTTACAGTATATTCCATTTTTCACATTTCTTCCAGGATAGACTAATTGATAAGGCCAATCCTTGCTGTAGATGAAAAGGACTCTGGCGAAGGGATGAAGCAGAGCTTGCAGAAGGGCAAGCTTGAAAGAGAGGCTCCTCTAGCACTGCCCTTGGAGTACTGGATGCCAGCATGGGGTGGCTGGCGCTGTGCAGCTGCCCCTTGTCAAAGTCCTTTCCCTTGGCTGCCCTGCTTCTCTGCCCAAACATCTTCACTTCCTGTTGTTTGCCATCTTGGTTTGTTTCTTCCATTTATCCTTTATCACAGAAATGGCTGGATCACAAAACTGTATTAATAAATTCCATTTAGGAAAATGGACTGACTGTGCAAAGCTACTATAAGTCACATGGTTACTCTTTTTCATTACTCTTTGTAGTGACACCTGAGATTTTTCTGTACTGTATTTAGCTTCCAAAGCTAAAAGAGTTTCATTAGCTGCATACACCTCTTCCCCACAGGCATGCTTTTGTACAGCTGTTATGTAAATCTTTGTTGCGTTGTTCCAGATGTTTTGAGAGCCCAAATTTACATTCTTATAGAATTTATAAAAAAAAAAATTTAAGCAACACATCTAACATTTCCCTTCCCACCCCTCACTCTCAAGACTGATAGGCTTAATGCTTTGAGAAGTTTTGTATAGAAAATAAATAGGATTTATGTTGTGTCAGCTGCTTCAATAATTATTATTTTTTTAAAAAAAACATGCATATTGAAGAAATGTTTGTAGGCATGTTCTAGTTATATTATTGTAAATATAATCTAGTTTGGGGAGCACACTAAAGTTTAGCATAATACTTTCTGGTAATAATTTGTATTGTATTAGGTGGAAAAAATGAACCTGAGAAACCTAGGCAACAGACTTGCAAAAAGGTAGCTCAACAGAAACTACAGTGTTAATATTAATACTGGTTCTTCCACACCATAGCATCTCACTCAGCACTTAGGTTGCTCATTCTTCTTCTATCAGGTTATACCAAATACCAGTTAGTGCCAATCATATTTATGGCTTGCTCTGATATGAATGATGCCCTCCTAGGAAATACCTAATTAGGACTATCCACTTACTGTATTTACAATGAAGAGTTCTAGGTTCACTTTCCAGATACCTTTACGAAAACAATGTGTAGATTTTATATTCTTATCTTCTTTTAAAAAATAAAGTGTGGGGCACAGTCATGGTCTATGTTAAGGGTGAGTTCCACCATTATAAAGAGAAATTAGAAGCAGATCTTATGGTTTATAGTTAGAAAATTGTTCAACAGACTGATCTGAAATTTGGTTTGTTTGATGATGGTTGATGCCAATTTGGGAACAGATAGTATAAGGAACTGCCTGTTTTGAATTAGTTACATTTTTGATGAGAGACACTAGCATGTTGGCAGGTGCCATGCAGTTTTCATCTGTAGATTTTGCTAGGGCGGCTTTTCCAGAAAGGCTCTCTGGGCTGCGTCATTTGCCCGGCATCATCTGCCTGCTATGATCATCAACCTTTACTCTCCACTGGCCCTTTTTCTTCATCTTTTTTAAAAACAGCAACATTCGTAATTCTTCTCTCATCCTGCCCCTTATAAACACCCCACTTCCATCCAGTTTCAATCCTAGATGACTCATTTCCATCTTTCAATCAAAAAATGTGGGGCTTTTTTTTTAATAAAAAAAACAGGCTGTGTGCTATTTCTACCTAGAGTGGACCCACTGAAATTAATAGGCATAACTGACTTAGGTCCATTAATTTCATTGGCTCTACTCTGAATTGGACTAGCATTGGATTCAACCCATAGGTACCAAAATGTATTTAACTGTATCAGCCACTGAATTGACAAGTGCAGTATAATTCTCCAGGTAAATAATAGCTCTCCATTGATTAGAGACTTTTGCGAGAAAAGGAAATACCAAAGGTATGAATTACAGTCTTGCTCTCCGTGTAGCAATTCTAATCTGGCGTTCTAAGAAATTTATCCAAGTGAGGTAGCAAAAGTACTGCAGTACATTGTCTGGATGATAGCACAAAGATGACAACCACTTTGTTCTCTCTTTCCTGTAAATTACTTTGTTTGTTCATCTTAATTATTTTTAGGATCAGTTTGTTTACCTGAGGAGCAGGGCTGTAGCTAGGGGGTGGTGAGGTGCCTCCCCCCAGGGGCACAGGCGATGGGAGAGCACAAAATTGGCTAAAAAGATGTCCATAAATATAAATATTGATTATTGCCTCATAAGAAATGGTTTTAAATATAGGGTGAATTGAATGGGTGGAAGGGGGGTTGGAGGAGAGGTGGAAAGAAGAGCCATTTTTTCTGTGGCCGGGGGGCGCAGTCTGGACGGTTCTGCCAGAGGTGCAAGATCACCAGCTGCGGCTCTTCTGAGGATCAGTCTGTTGGTATGAGTAGTGTAAGAAATGAATTATTTTTCACCCTCTCAAGGAGACGTATGTGTAAACATTAGAGCATATAATGCAAATACTGAAGTGAGAGAACAGATCCCTGTTACACATGACTAGTAGGCCAAAGCAAGAGTGCAGGCTTTCCCTAGCTCCATTCAGAATTGGCTCAGGTAATAAATTGGAGGGGGTTGCTCTTGTTTTCAAATGGAAACAGCACAGTCCATTTTCTCTATTTTGAAATTGGTGATGAATCCCAAACACCTCTGCCCCAAATCCTAGAAATGAGCCTTCTTCCCTTTCTCCAAAGGTGATGGTGATGGCAGCAGCAACCTCTCTGTGAGGCTTGTATTTCTTATGAAATTCTGGACCCTGTAATAGCAGAAGAGCAGGGTCATGTAGCTTCTACAATGTCTGAATTCCTTATGAAGTATGGATATGATGTTACTGGTTAATTCATTATGAGGCACAGGATTTTGTTGGAGTTTAGGCATGATACACAATAAGTGCAGGCAGGAACATTGAGATGGAGGAAATATTTGGTTTGTTTGCATTTTAATGTTAACCTACCTTGTTTGCAGTTTCTGAAACAATGAACAAACTGTAAACATTTGAAATTTGCAAGATTTTGTGATGCAGTTCTCCAACCAATTAATGTGCAGAGCATTATGTACATTGTGAGAAAGTGTATTAAAAATGCATGTATTTCTTTAAATTATTATTATTAATTTATCTATTACTTATCCTTCACCGTAATGTGCATTACAGCATGATGTACAGAATAATGTACAAAATGTTTTGGTGAAATTAGTGGAAATAACTTACAAAATGCATTATATTAGGAGAAAGCGTGTTCTCACTAAAGGAGAGCACGTGTTGCGGATGGGGCCAGGCAAAGCACCCCGTAGTTGCCAGGCAGGATAGATTGAAGGGGCCTGGCTTGGATTGGTAAATTTTTTTGCTGGGGTAAATTTGATGTTGCCAGTTTGGGGGTGGGAACAGAGGTTATTTAAACAAGGTTCACAGCAAGCTGCTTTCTCTTTCGCTGTGGGCACCGTGGTTTACAAAACAATACACTAAAATGCTGATGAAGTGTCATGAGGACTTCTAAAAAAATTGCTAACTTGTATAGAAAATGTGGCAAACTAAAAGTTAGATTGGAAAAATGAGAAACTGAAACTGAGATTAGTACAGTGGTACCTCAAGTTACAAACGCTTCAGGTTACAAACACTTCAGGTTACAAACTCTGCTAACCTGGAAGAGTTACCTCGAGCTGAGAACTTTGCCCCAGGATGAGAAAGGAAATTGTGTGCTGGTGGTGCAGCCGCAGCAAGAGGCCCCATTAGCAAAAGCACGCCTCTAGTTAAGAACAGTTTCAGGTTAAGAATGGACCTCCAGAACAAATTAAGTTTGTAACTAGAGGTACCACTGTATATGTGCTCCTAAACATTTCAAGTGGGAGGGACATTTAATTTGTTCAGTCATGAAAGTGATTTAATATCCCATAAATTCAAATAAGGAGAACACATCTAAGCGCAGTCGTGCACACAGCTTACTGAAAAATGATATATAGATTTGACTGCGCTCAGGTGCTACGTGAGATTTATTTTTCCTATTGAATGAATTCTGCACATTGGGAGAATATTTGGGAAATGTTCTTTTCTTAAACCCCAGGCCAAGGACTACTAAGCTATAGAAGATGCTGTTGAGGATGTCAGGCAAGGCTGCAGCGAGTGTGAAGCTAGAGCAGCAGGGAGGGTTGATACCCTGTGGAGTTTCGCTGGCAAGCGGATCCCCCTCTTTGTATAGCAGTTGACGGGTGATCATGTGCACCAGCTCAGAGCAGGCGGGCAATTTGGGCTTCTTTGTGATTGACCGTGGCAGTGGAAAGATCTGCCACCCGATAATTTCACACAAGGTTTTTCAGCCAGATGGCACATACTATCAGACAAGAATATTTGGCAGAGGGACATTTGTGGTGGACTAATGGAGCTACTCTGACTTCTATGTGCTTGGCGTTAATGTCTGACCAGCTCCCCTGCTTACCACACGTGGGAAGGTGCCTTCGCTCTGTCATAGGCCCCTTGGCTCTGTCAGGATCTGGCATGGTTTGGCAGCCAGAGATGGAAGAGGAGGAAGAAAGAAAAGCAGCAGATGAGCATGGAAAGGGGGGAGCTCCTTAAAGGAGGAAACTGATCTGCCAGCTCTCTCCCTCCCCTCTCCTGCAGAACACAGAGCCTCCTTAAGGAGCGGAGAGGACTTTGACCAGCCAGAGGGAGAGGCGGATCAGCAGGAGGCAGCAGAGGGGCAGGAGACTGTCTTGTGGCCGGGATCCAGTAGCTACTTTCACAAGTGGGATCACACGCACTGGCCCAGATGGAGTGTGCATGTGCAGGAGTGGCAAAACTGTAGCTGGATAGAGAAACATGGTCAGCAGACACATACAACCCCTCTTTTGCATCTCATATTTCTTTCCTTTGAAAATAAATCATGATGACAAAATATCCCCTCCTAACTAGTGTTTTTTGGTGTTTTTCTTGTTTTGTTTTTTTCCCGTAATATAAGACCAAGAGTTCATGTTTCCCTTTTCCTTTTTCTCTGTGGCTAGAGTTGGCAAGTTGTGTGGTTTCATGGGCAGTGGGTCCGTGCTGTGACTCAAAAAGGAGATGTTCAAGAGATTGTGGGCAAGTCTCATAACTATATATCATCTGATGAAAAGCATTTCTAACTTAAAATGCTATGAGATAAATACTGGTAATCTGCAGTGCTGCATCTACAGCATGAAATAACTTTGCACCTTGGTGGCATCTTACTTTTTACTTCCCCTAAATGTCTCCCAGCTCCAGCAGGGCGATTCAGAGAGTGTCTTTCTCTAACTGGGATGGACGATGTGTCCACACTGCTGCTTGCCCCATGCTTAGAAAGCATAGGTGCAATCCATTTCCCGCTTGTCTTCCAGGCCAAGTGGAAGCTGCTCTTCTCACTGAATTGGAGCAAACTTCAATCTGCACAAAACCTGATCTACCTTTGTTCTGATTCCACTCTAAAGAGTAGCTTTTCCCGGGGAAAGCACTTGGGGGCGGGGGACAAAAAAACTGCTCAGATCCATGCCTGGGAAACACAGGACAAGAGGGCAACTGCTCTGCCCCGTGCTTTCTATGCGGGAGACGAGTGGGAGTGTGGGCAAGCCCGGGATGAGCCGTAATTTGGACAAACAGCCCTTTTGCTAAAATCTGCTCAAACAAAACTCTGCCAATAGATACCAAACAGCATGAAAAGTCTAAACAGCTATTTATCAAGGAAATTGTTATTTTGCTTCAGAAAAGATGTCATTATTATTTAAGGGGTAGATTTTTGGATTACATCTGCCCCAGGCAGCATGCCTAATGGTAAAGGATGATGGAAGTTGTAGTGCAACAGTGTTTGGAGGGCAACACATTGGCTACCTCTGCATAATTCAATATGAAAAATGTTTGCTTAGTGATATCCTATCTCACTTAGCAACTTTCTAAAATAGGAAATAAATGCTAAGCTGTTTTTTTTATCAGGTTGCACAGTGAGTGTGACTATTCTGTTGAATCTTGTAGTGCTGCAGCAATAAAACGTTTGTATAGCTAAGCAGATGGGGGACCATGTGTTGAGATTCCTGCTTTGCAGGGGGTTGGACTAGATGACCTTCGGGGTCCCTTCCAACTCTGCAATTATCTGATCTATGAATTAGACACGAGGGCTGGGTTGTACTTAGCAAGTGTGGTTTTAGGTTTCCCTACTCTTCCTGAATGGAGCAAGTCATCCTACTGGGTTGGCTTCACAGGTCCCTTCCATTCTAAATGGGTACAATGGTATGCATTTTTCTCTTGAGGACAAGTGAAAACCAACAGGCAGAATTTTGATTAAAAGAACCTTCCTTAATTTATGTGAAAAGACACTTGCCATCTTCCTTGTTCATCCACAGAAATGCAAAGTGAAGAGATCATGGAGTAATGTCATATGTCAAGTCAATCGCAAGTGCATTTGTGCAGTATCTCTAGACAAGTTGCAATGCTATAACCCACTTACCTGGAAGTAGGTATCACTGAAAACTATGCACTTCTGAGTAGACATGTGAGATTGCACTGTAAGACTCAGCTTCACACATACCATCGAGGTAATATTGAAAACTGAAGCAGATAAAAGAGGCCCTGATTAGAGACTTTACTTCATCTTAGAATAAATGGTCTTATTCCAGGAGTCCAACTCACAGTCAAAATTAAATACTGATACTGAGGTGGGGGGGGGGGGAGTAGGGGTGGAATACCCCAGGGTTTCCAAACTGCAGACATGATCAAGCCATAACTAATTAAACATTTGTCAGGCACTTGGGTCTGAATGGGAAAATCAATCATGCTGCGATAACACAGGTTATGTTATGTCACACATACCTAGGCAGCTATTTTGTGATTGGCACCCCCAGCACATTGTCAAAATTTGAAATGTGCCCATTGGTTCATAGAGGTTGGCGATCCCTGCATTAGAAAGTAAAGTGTTGTAGACTTGCTGCCTAGGAAGACAGGTTGTAGTCAGTACGGTGCCATGTGGCCTCTGGCCACTTTCCCTCAAGAGAATTTGTTCTTCAGGGGAGGTTATTTCCTCCCCACAGCTGCAGGGCGACAGGTGTGTTGCTATCCTCAGCATTGAAACAGTTTGGCTCTGAGGGGCTCTGAAAACTGATAATCTCTGAATTAAGCAGCAGATTGAACAGTAAATGTAGGTGATACCCAACAGAAACTCTCAAGTTGATATGCTGGCTGGCTGAATTTGAACCTGTTTTATTTCTTGTTATAGCCTGAGTCAATGACAAAAAGAAACTCCTTGGCATATTGTGTAACCTCATCCCATTTTGTGTGTGTATTGAACCAGCTTGCTAATAACAAGAGAATGCTGTGGAATAGCGGGAGGATATGAAGCAAACACAGAAGATCAGGGGAAGTATTTAGATATTAATACCCACAAAACATTAGTATGTGTGGGTAGTTTGGACATTAGTTCTGCAGCTAATGTAAATTGCATATTTATAAGCTATAACTGCTATGCCCAAGTCATAATATGAATTAGGATTTAATGTTGTTTGTAGTAACCTATAAGTGTTCTCAGAATAATAAATACAGCTGAAGATTTTTTAATACATATGTTGGATTGATCTTGACTCAATCTTGAGCAATGGCATTATGGATATGGTTTAATTATAAACAAGCTTAATTCAAGTTGTTTATCCAACATTCACCACCCACCTGCCCGCCCCCCACGCCATGGTGTTTTGTACCAGCTGAAGTCTCCAAACCAGCTGCTAAGGAAGGCCTGCCTAGAGCACATTGCAGGAGTCTACCACTACATGTGTCCCAGAGGCCAAGTTATCCTTGTCCAGGAATGGGCACAGTTGATGCCCCAGCCAAAGCTTATGAGAGGTGCACCTGGGCCTCCATGGGCCAAGAGGATAGCAAGAGCCCCATTAAACCATGTGCCTGTCCTCCCTTGTCACACAGCTACATGGCCATGTCCCATGTGCCAGGAGGAAGTATTAGGCCAGAGAGCTATGGGGGTGGCAGCTTGTACAAATGTGTTGCAGGCTAAGATGCAAACATAAGTTTTCTGCATGTAGGAATTCCTTAAATCAGATGTCATGCACTTTATTTGACTTTAATTAGAGCTGTGGTTTAATTAGAGCCGTATGCTTAATAATCCATAGAACTCCTTTGAACAAAAAAATCTACAGCAAAATAAACTAAATGGACAGAATTTTGTACTTAGGTTTACATAAAACCCTTTTCTTTCGGCCAAAACATTTCATGGTGAAATGTTGTTAGTAACTGGGGAAATGTACACTTGATCTAATACTATATTTTATTACAAAACAATTTCACACTCTTATGACCTGTCTCCCCGCCACTCTACGAAGCAGAAGAATTATTATTATTTGTTTCTTGCGAGAGCAGTTTGAAAAAGGGAGTAAGATGAAATGTACTGCTTCTGGTCTAAAATGATGGTTGAAGATTGTGCTCAGTGTGTCTCCCAACGCTGCAGAATAAATGCAGCAAGGCAGCTGCAGATTCAATGAGGAGATCAACTGCCAAGATGAGAACTAGGCAGCAGAAGACTAGTGCAAAGACAGAAGGAAGGAGCGGTTCAGCGAGGCACAGTTAAAAAGCAGCATATTTTGTCAACAAGAGGGGCCGAAACAGAAATGAAAGTTCAACTACTAAGTTCAAATACTAAATGTCCCCTCTTATTGGCTATGGTCTTCCATGTTGCCTTGAAGTGGTTGGCTAGTTGCTCATAATAAGGATTATTCTGTTGCATTTAGTATTTGGTCTGTATACTGCTTTCACGTGTATACACTTGGTATTTGGAGCAGGAATATAAGTGTTACCTAAGAAAGCAGTGTGGGTTTTAAACTGGGGCAGCAGCCAGCATGCAGACTGGTAATTTCCCCTATTTAACAAAACGATGCACATAAAATACTACTTAAGAAGAAAGACATTTCCATTTTCTTTTATAGGACATAAACAAAATAGGAATAGGCTGAGAACACCTGGTGGAACTGGAATGCTTCCAGGTGCATCTCTTTTTAAGATAAGAAAATGAGCTCCTGTTGAGTCATTGAGTTGTGAACAAGACTCTCATTTCAACTTCTGGTAGTCCTAGTGGAGACCAACATGCCGACCTCTCTTCAAATACACAGTAGTGCAGGGCTACATTCCCTTCCCAAACCCTTTCAGACCTGCCACCTTCCAGCTGCAAAAGAACAGGAAAGGAGAGGGGAACATTTACTCTCTGAGAAAAATAGAAAGAATTAATGTCTACTAAAAACTTATGCACAGAAAGCAGGGTGTGGCACAGCTGCTGTTGACATATTATAATTGATATATTATATTGACAACCATATGTCAGGAGTGCTCTGATGATGTTTCCTGCTTGGCAGGGGGTTGGACTCGATGGCCCTTGTGGTCTCTTCCAACTCTATGATTCGATGGTTTCAACTGCTGACCTGAACAGAGAGGGGAGAGTTAGGCTGAATGGGGTAACCTTCCACTGGAAAGACCAAGTGTGGAGCTTGAGATTCTCCTGGAGTTGACACTATCTGTGAACCCAGAAGCAGCAGTGTCATTTATGAGCTTTAACAGATTGGCCAGATGCGTCCTGATCTGGACAAAACAGACCTTCATGTCCTGGTTACACCCAGAGCAGAGTATTGTAACATGCTTTACATGGGCTGCCTTTAAAGACAGTTTGGAAATGCAGAATGCAGCTGCTTCATTGCTGTGGGCGCTGTGCTCTCAGAGCATAGAGTACTGATTCTGCCCAGCAGGGTTGCTTGTCCGTGTGCTTCAGGGTCTTATAGCCTCAACCTTATAGAATGTCCCTCCATGGGACCTATAACTACCTTCCTCCCTATTTTTAAATAGGACATCAAAACATGAATTTTTCAGTTTGCTTTTATTTGCTGTTGGGTTTATTCTGTTTTGCAGTTATGTTTTAACTGGTAGCTGATATTTTTACTTGGAATCATAGCTGTGTTTCTTGAGGAGCCCCTTAGTGAGTGTGCAGGGAGTGTGCTGCAGGAGGGATTACTGGCTCCAGAGGGGCCCATAAAACCCAGAAATTTTATTATTCAAATATGATAGTTTCATCTATGCAGCATTTATACAATAATTTTGAATTATTTCTTCACTCTGACAGAAAGAGCTTCCAGCTACCAATCAAATAGGCACAGAGTGGGAATTTCCCAGCAGCTACGACATGCACCTGTGTTTAAACTAGTAAGAAATAAAAGTTTCGCCTTAGGAATTGAATTGGGCTTAACTGAGGACTATGGTCCTGGTGACTAGGGAGCAACTTCAGGAGTTGCAGGAAGCCTTATCTTCTATGTCAGTCAGCCAACTGTGGGGCACTGTTAATTATTACTTCTTCCTCAACTCACAAAGAGATGTTTATGAAAAGGATGCAGTGTTGGTGGGTAACCTGGAATGCCCTGAGATTTAGTGTAGCACAGAGCACACTGCATGATGGGCATCCCTCCTGGTGCTGGCCATGTGTGTGCCTTGAACCAAAGCCTCAGGAGTCAAGGGGGGAAATGACTGCAAGAGACCTCTTAGGACAGCAGCGTTTCAGCGTCAGTGCTTTCTTCTTCTCTGCTTCATAGCCTTGTCAATCCAAGTCAGGATTCCCTTCTTTCCAGTAACAGTAATACAGAATGATCAAACAACAGGAAAAGCAGGCTTTGAAGACAGAACAGGATATACCTGCAAATTAATGTTAATTAATTTCCCCCATGTAATTCTTGGCATAATGAGCTCTTTACACGCTAAACTAGTAAGCATTAATGTGATACGGAAATTTAAATTATGTTTCCACATCTAAGACTGCCAGGTTTCTGCTGCCACTGTCCTTGATCTCCAAAGTACAGTGGTACCTCGTTCTGGAGGTCTGTTCTTAACCTGAAACTGTTCTTAACCTGAAGACCACTTTAGCTAATGGGGCCTCCCGCTGCCGCCGCACGGTTTCTGTTCTTATCCTGAAACAAAGTTCTTAACCCGAGGTACTATTTCTGGGTTAGTGGAGTCTGTAACCTGAAGCTTCTGTAACCCGAGGTACCACTGTATAAAACTATATGGTAACATGCTGAACTTTCTGACCATAACGCTGATAAGGTTAGTTATATAATTTAACAAACTCCTGCTCCCATTTTCTTGATACAAAGCTTGTCAGAGAAAACTGGGAGAGCTGGAGTTCAATTTTTAATTTTTTTTTACTTACAGTTTTTAAAAAAAGAAAAGTTAAAGCATTATGAGGAATGGCTGAGCTGGATATATTTATCCTAGAAAAGAGGAGACTGAGAGGAGATTTGATAGCCATCTTCAAAGATCTCAGGGGCTGTCACATGGAAGACAAAGCAAGCTTGTTTTCTCCTGCTATGGGCGGTAGGACTTGAACCCATGGCTTCAAGTTTCAAGAAAGGAGATTCCAACTAAACTTTCAGAGACTAAGAGCTGTTCAGCAGTGGAACAGACTCTCACGAGAGGTGGTGGACTCTCCTTCCTTGGGGGTTTTTAAGCAGAGGTTGGATGGCCATCTGTCATGGATGGATGCTTGAGCTGAGAGGGGAGTTGGGGGGCTCAAACCCATCCCAATTCTGAGATTCAGAGTCTCTTGCTCTTACCAACAGAGTCATCCCGCTGTCCATTAAGTATGTATGAAAACCAGTAATAAGTGAAACAAAAGCCCTCTATCCCAACTTTTCTCTATAGCTGTGGATTATTCCTGTTAATAATATAGCACCCCTAGTATATCTAGTGCTTTACAGAGCTTCTTAAGCAAAATGAAGATGTGTCTCTGGTCTCTCGCTCAAAACAGTGAGCAAGTCAAGACAGGGTGGAAGGAAAGAGACACCAGGCAGAAAGAAATGAGGTAGGCAAATGCAAATGTGATGTGATCTGTGGGTGGTGTCAGGCTCAGTCACTCCCACGGAAATCACTAAACTGAATTTTGCCACGACTAACCCAATTCCATTGATTCCACATGGAGTATGACCATCCTATATCTATTCCCCGTTTTTCTTTCTGGGTTGTTATGCACAGTTTTCCTTTTATTGTCAAAATCCTTTTACTGGAAAGTCCTCTCTCTGTATTCACATAAGTGAATGTGACTTTTGTTTTAATTAGTCCAAAGCAGTGTGACATGGAATCAGCATTTGTAATGACTTGATGAGAATTTAAAATGCATTTAGTAATTTATCAATGTTACCAGTGTCAATGGGAAAAAATAAACTAGGATTCTTCTTCTTGATTGAATAACCATATTTTTCAAAATAAAAAGTTTGTGAGCTACTATCTTTGCTCATAGCCATGCATAGCTCAGAAATGATTTTCTAGCAAACTGCAACAATGATACTCTAGTGCCACCTGCTGAAAAGTGATTAGGACCCACCAGAATGTTGGCACAGAATCCCACAATTCATAGTCAGTGATAGTAAGGAAATGGAACATTCTTACAGTACTGCCACAGCCTTTAAATAGCTATCCCAGCCAAGGAGAACGGTGGCTTTAAAAACCATAGCAAAGATGCAACATTTGACATAAATGCCCTGCTACAATAATGCACACAATATATGCACAGTATTTTCAAATTCAAAAATGACATTTAACAACTGCTCTTTTAGCCATTGTTAAATAAAATATGATCATTAGTCACACTCTTGGGTCCTTTGCATTGAGTTAATTATTCACTAACAGCACAATCCTTGTACATGCATGTCTGCTTTTAAAGAAAGTCCCACTGAGTTCAGGGAGACTTCGTCCCAGACTCCCAGGAAACTGCTCTGCAATCCTTTACACGCTTAGGTGGAAGTAAGTCCCATTGAAATCAGTGGGAGTGACCTCTGAGTAGATGGGCATAGGATACGTGGCACAACATCTTCCTCCTCCTCCTCCAACATTCTGCCCCATGCCTCACTCTTCAGGCTCCTAAATGTACAGATTGTGCCAATCTCCTAAAACATAATGATAAGCATCACAGCTGCTCCTTTCCCTGAAAGGATGGTTTATTACACTCTGGTTGCAGGACGAAGTGACACTTTGTGCTGACAATCACGCAAGGAGCCCTGGGAGCCTTCAGAACTGGGTTGCTGCCATGGGAGCTACATCTCTGGGTCTTTTGATTAACTGAGTGGCAGACTATCAGTCTTGGGGGCAGGGAGAGTGTGCGGCGTATTCAGCAGAGCTTAGCTTGTTTTTGGTTGTTAGTTTGTTAATATTGTTGTGTGCATTATGGGTGCTGCAATGTTTCATGGCTTTTGTTGTGCTTGTGCTGTTTAGCCTTTTTATAGCTCTTTTCCTAATAGTGTTTTCTAGAATGTGACTGTTTTACTGAAGATGCATTAATTATTCTATATGATTTATGTTGTTGTTGTTGTTGTTGTTGTTGTTTTTGCTGTTCTATTATGTTATTGTCATTTATTGTTTGTGAGCCGCTTTGTGATTCATGTGAATGAAGAGCGGCACAGAAATATAAATGGGGAGAAATGGGAAATCACATGAGGTAGAGTAGGGGACAGGGAATAAAATGCTGTTCAAACACATGATCTGAGTGGTCAGTGGTGTAGAATAACCCATCATCAAACTGTATTGGTTATTTTTTGTTTGTATGTGTTTACATTGAGCACAAAAAATATGTGGGGATGGGGAATTAAAGGTTTTGCACATCCTTGTCTAGACCTGTGAAAAACTGATTGGATTTTATATTGGTTTAATTTCTAATTCATCTCTGTTTTATTATATTTTTCTATGTACTGCAGCCTGAAAAAGAAAAAAACAAACTAGCACTTGCTGGTGTGCTAGTACCATTTGTGTCTGTGTTTTTGAAGGTGCTGATTTCTCATGACCATACAATAGCTATAATCTCTGTAACCAAATGTGTCAGTCATTTTTCATTGTAATAAAGGAAGGAGAATTAAGTCAGTCTGATGATGAGTGGAGTAGCATTCAAACAACCAGAGGAGCTCTGAAAACTGTTTTTAAGAGCAAAGCTCAGCTCTGCCACAGTCTGCATTCGTGCCCTTCTCATTGTTAGCATCTGGTGACAGCAACATTACTCAAACAAAGACCTGAAAGAGGGGGATTTACAGTGCAGGAAATTGATCAACACAGGATTGCACAGTACGTCTAGCATATAATTTGGGTTTTAAATGGTTTCTTCTTTTTCAGATGCTAGGTCTATAGTCCTATGCATGCTTACTTGGATTCAAGTTACACTGAAATATACGAAATATATATATAAAAAAATTAAAAATTATCCACTAGCACCTTAGAGACCAACTAAGTTTGTTCTTGGTATAAGCTTTATACCAAGAACAAACTTAGCTGGTCTCTAAGGTGCTACTGGACTATTTTATATTTTGTATTTCAACTGTGTCAGACCAACACGGCTACCTACCTGAATTGAAAAATATACACTTTAATTCTGAGTAATCATGCTCGATATCAAGACACAGATAACCAACATGGTATCCTGCAAATGTTGCTGGGACTCCAACTCCCAACTCCCATCTTCCCTGACCATTGGGCATGCTGGCAGGGGCTAATGGGAGCTGGAGTCCAGCAACATCTGCAAGGCATCATATTGGCTACCTCTGCTCAACTCTTCCCAAAGTATCTGATCAACTGCTTTTCCCTCCCTTCTTTTATCCTATTTCCCCCTACTTCTGACATGAATTATTGTGGATCCTTATGTTTTGTGCTATTATTGGACAACTTTCTGAGAGATGCATCAAAACACCTATTTGCTGCCTTTACTCATTTGGGCAAGGTGAAGAGAGAGCCTATGCAACACACACTGAGCAAGAATTAAAAGTCTACTGAGCCTTAGTGCATGATATAGAACATCACTGATTTTCAGAGTAAAGACTAGAGTGTCCCTACAAGCAGCAAGTCAATGTCTTAGCAAATACATTGTAGCGACTCAGCTGATAGATGAATAATAACCTCAAAATATTTTGCATTTAGATACTTAATTCTGTCAAGATGTTTTCACTTTTATTTGAAAATCTTTGCTGACATTCATTGTTGTTTTCTATTATGGTTTTGCTCCACTATAAAATCAGTATCTTTTTGATTACTGGAGCATTTAAACCTAAAAATGGTGAGACCAAAATGCCTTTTCATACCTTCAAGAGGGTAGACCTCATGCATGGTGGGGAGAGCAGGATTAAGCCCACTGTCATCACCTCATGCTGCAACCATCACACATTCAATGGTCTAAACATGGACATCCAATGGTACTTCTGCATTCTCAGGATCCTGTAGAAGTAGGGATCTCAAATCATAAATCACCCGTGTTTGCAGTTGTGCATGGGCAGCTCTGCTGGCTGCCTTCTGAATGCACAGAGATCGGGAGCAGGGACAGACACAATCTGCTTTCCATGCCACACATGACCATATAGTTTAAACAGTAAAGGAAGACTTTGCTTTTATCAGTGTTGTTGTTCTATCATCTGGATCCAGCAAGCTGCGGTTAGTGTGAATACACAATTGCTGTATGCATAAAGAATTTACGCTAGTATATAATACAGATGTTCAGGAAACACATACTGATCCTGTTTTGTCAAGAGTTGCAACTGCATCTTAAATGGAAAGCACATCCTTCATCTGATTTTTTCCCCAAAAAGATTTGCAGTCTGGCTCCCACCCTTGACTTCACTATGATGCTTACATACTTTTTTCTCTCACTAAACTAACAAACTAACCCTTTTCATGCACTTCCATCTATTACACTTTTTCTACTAATGGGTTTCTGAGAACAGTGATTGCCAGTGAAAATCTTTTCATCATTCACATAGAGTTCCTCCCTCTTACCTACCTTACTGTTTGCCTCTCCCATTTCCTTTCAAGTAATTTGGCTTAGATAAACACACCTGGGAACTCTCACATGGATATCTGAAGCAATGGATGCCTTTGTTTTTGTTCACAGTTCTTGGCTTACTAAGGCAAGGGGAGCCATCAGTATCATAGAACCATAGAATTGTAGAGTGGGAAGGTCCCACGAGAGTCATCTAGGGCCAACCTCTGCAATGCAGGGATCTTGTGCCCAACATGGGGCTCAAACCCACAACTCTGGGATTAACAGTCTTATGCTTTACCAACTGAGCTATCTCAGCCTCACCTGATCCAAGGAATAGAAATAATTACTGCCCATAGCAAGAAACATTCTTTGCTAATCAAAACATGCCAGTACCAAACACTTTCTTTTTAGGTGTGTGTGTGAGTGAGAGAGAGAGATCTTGAGTTGGTATCTCTTTACAAAGTGATGCTTCATAGCTTCCCTATGTTTCCTGCTTTCACACTTTGGTGTAACAAAATAGGGGCCGGTGCATGTGAAGTCATGTAACATACGTGTGTCAACCATTTGGCTAGTGCACCAAAGGAAAGCTCTAGTGCTTCATCCTCTCTATCATATGGCTATAGTGACTATCATATGACTATATGGCTATAGTGGAAAGTGGGCAAATAGTGAATGATTTTCATTACTCCATTTTCATTCCTCCATTGTCTAGTAAAACTGATGTGTTGACGTTTGCAATTTAATTTAGCCTTAAACTGCCCAAGTTAGGGCACCATCAGCATGGACTTTGAAGTTTCCTGACATAATTGGTTTGTATGACCTCACCCCAGCGTGGCAAAATAGACAGTGCATTAACAGAATTCCTAGCCTGACCCATGTCCCAGGCAAAGCTCATCAGATGCTGCATACATCATAGCTTAAAAGCACATTTATAGCTTAGTGCTTTCCCCCAAAGAATCCTGGGAACTGTATTCGCAACTTACAGCACTGTTAATGAGCTCTAGTTCCCAGGATTCTTGGGGGAAAGGCATCTGTTTAAATGTGCATTAAAGGCATGATTTGTACGCAACCACATTAGGCACTTGAAAGTATCAGGACAGAAGTTCCCAGCTATAATGCTGAGAATGTATTTGATGACCACAATTACATTGCCATCTTCTAGACAATGGCAGGATGAAATTTTGCCCCTATTGATCTCCTTGTAGTTTCTCTGACATTATATTGTTTATAGTCAGATCACTGATGTCGTTTGCATTGAGGAACTGATGTTACAAATGTGGCACAAAACTTGTGCTTCCCTGGGAAAGAGTTGCCTGACAGTAGGCAGTGAGGGATACACTCTTCCCTAAGGGCATTCCGACATGGAAAATGCAATCCATTTTATACCACAGTTAACTGTCAGGGCTTTCCCTAAGGAATCCTGACAATTGTGGTTTAGTCAAGAGCTAAGAATTTTCTAGCTCTGAAGAAGTATCTGAAGAAGTGTGCATGCACACGAAAGCTCATACCAAGAACTAACTTAGTTGGTCTTTAAGGTGCTACTGGAAGGATTTTTTTTTTTGTTCTAGCTCCCTCTGTCATAGAACTACAATTCCCTGATTTCTTTTAAGTAGAGGAAAGGTCTGTTGAGTCACTGTTAAGTCAGAATTGTACATTTTTCCTCTGAGATTTTTCTGCCAAGATCTCAAAGTCTGCATCTGCACCATCTTTCTCATTGCAAATTGAAATTATATGCAGATTGGGACAGAGGTGCCAGCAAATACACTCTTGTCATTCCACCCCGTCTTTCCTTTTGGAACTTTGAAGTACATGAATGAATGAGCTGGATCAATATTTTTTATATTTTATTTCCTTTGCAATCTTATTTTACTGGCTGAGCCATACTTGGAAAAAAAACATTATCTTCCCTCAGCCCTAGAATGAGATAGATAGAAGATAGAGCTGAATACTCAAACTACTTGGTTGTGTAATTCACCAGTGTTTAAATGTTTTATTTGGGCAGCAGTGTTTTCCTAAGTGCACTCTACATAGAGGGGAATTTGTCACTTCAGAACTAAAAAAGTTGCCCTGGAAGAGAAAATTGTTGACAAAGTTTGCACTTTTAATGTTTGGCATTTGAAATTATTATGCCAGTAAAATTACTGATATAGCTATGAAACTGAAATACTGGTTTCTAGTTATTGTTGACTTCAGTGGAAGGCAGTTACTGAAAGCTCGCAAAGGTAAAGACATTTTTCCATCTTACATTGAACACGATTAAGTCCTTAATGTGCAGTAAATAGGCCTTAGAAGTCCCATTAAAATTTGTTGAATAATACAGTTCCAGACATTTTTATAGCCAAATGCAATTAATATTGTTATGTTTGTTGTATGGTACTTTATGAAGCCTATGCCAGAGCTGGTACAAGAATTGGTCAAATGGCTTATCTGTAGGTCTTTAGATTTCTCTGGGAAATGTGCATTTCTTTTACCACCATAATATATTGCAGATGACATTACTAAAAGCCAAACTTCAGCTTTCTGCTCCAGTAGGTCAATTAGGGATTCACATTTGTCATTCAATTATTACAAAATTGCCGACACCGTTTTCCCCCCATTATATCAGTTCAAGGGAAAGAGGCAAAATACTATGTAAAATGTAACCTTTTCATAACTTCTTCAGAAGAAATGAATAAATTATATACTGCTAAAGACTTACTTTAGGTGTTCTTAAGAAGAAAATCATATATGTTAAGATTGATTGCTGGATCCCGTGAGTCACTGTAAGAGCCAAGCAGCAGTTTAAGGTGGACCTGATGCATCGCATACATGCATGTTTTATGCCTCTTCTGTGTAACATTGTCCTCATCCAAGTGGCAGCCTGCCCTTTCTCCTGACTGAATTCAGATTTTTCTGATCCACAGATAATTCAATAAGGAGAAAATCTCCCACATTAAGTTGCATGTTCCCCAACTGTGGACATACTGAAGCATATGGTGAAATTGGGGATTTGTATATGTGTGGTGATGGGGTCTGTAATCTATCACGAACCTCCCTCTTCTCTTGGTGAGGGGCATTCCTTGATGGGCTGCCGGTGGGAGATGGTTGCAACATGCATATATATTTCCAGCTCCAATTCAGAGTGCTGGCTTCGACCTATAAAGCCTTAAACAGCTCAGGACCGCAATACCTCAAGGACCGCCTCTCCCCATATGAACCTACTCAGACCCTGAGATCATCTTCATATATATATATATATATATTCAAAGTTTCAAAAAGGAAAAAAAAATACATACACCTGTTTACATTAAACCATATTTCATATCAGTACCTTTATGGGGTTCCCTGAACCCCTGTACTTCCCTCCCTTGGCTTCTAAAATTTATCTTCCTTTTTGAACTGCATCTATTTGCATTTATCCAAATTACTGTACTTCATTTTTATCTTTTGTTATTTTAAATTACAAGTGCTATGTAAATCCTGCTAAAGCTTTTAGATTTTTACAGTGTTCTTTAATATATTCTATAAAGTTATGCCATTCTCTATTAAATTTGTTATCCTCTTGGTGCCTGATCTTCCCGACCAGCCTTGCCACCTCTTGCCATCTCTGCAAATTTTATATCCTCATTCCATAACTTCTCCCATGAAGCAAATTGTATATTATATCCTCTTCATTATCCATTCTTCTCTCGATGGGGCTCTTTCTTCTTTCCATCCCTGGGCAAATAACATTTTTGCTGCTGTTGCCACATACATAAACAGTACTTTCTTATCCTTTGGTAATTTTTTTCCTATTATACCTAATAAAAAGGCCTGTGGTTTTTTGACAAAAGTTATTTTAAACATTTTTTTCAGTTCATTATAAAACATTTCCCTTAGCTATTTTACAGGTCTACAACATATGATGAAATGTTCTCTCTTTCACTTTACGCTGCCAAATATGTTGGTCAAGTTCTTATACATTTTCGCTAGTCTTGTAGGAGTCAAATACCATCTATACATCATTTTCATGTAATTCACTTTTAACATATAGCAGGCTGTAAATTTTAAATCCCCATTCCATAACTTCTCCCATGAAGCAAATTGTATATTATATCCCACATCTTTTGCCGAGTGTATCATTACATATTTTACTTCCTCATCTTTTGTTTCCCATTCCAGCAACAATTTGTACATTTTTGACAGAACTTTTTCATTATTTTCCAACAATTCTTTCTGCAATCTTGAAAGTTCTTTGCTAAGACTGACTCCTTTATCCAACCTAAAAATATCATTTAATTGATGATATTGGAGCGCATCAGTTAACAGAAGTCTTATGTCTTCAAACTTTTTTGCTTTCAATTGATTTTCCTCCTCTGTGTTGCCCATTCTTTTTCCATATTATTTTTTTTACTGACAACGCTTCTAATGGGGATAGCCACCATGAGATTTTATTCTCTAATAAATTCTTATATTTTCCCCAAACAACATAAATTGATTTTCTGATAATATGGTTTAGAAATCCCCTATTAACTTTCATTTTTCCATACCAAAGATATGCGTGCCAGCCAAATCTATTGTCATTACCTTCCAGATCTAAGATATCTGGATTTCTAACTATCATCCATTCTCATAGCCAACAAAGACAGGATGTCTCATAATATAATTTTAAATCCATTAGGGTGAATCCACCACTTTCTTTAGCATCTGTTAATAATTTGTACTTAATCCTAGGTTTCCTCCCCGCCAAATAAATTTAGATATATCTCTTTGCCATTCTTTGAAGTGTCCTGTTCTGTTGACTATCAGTATAAATTGAAATAAAAATAACATTCTTGGCAATACATTCATTTTTATTACTGAGATTCTTCCCCATAATGATAATTTCATTCTTCCCCATATTTCTGTATTTCTCTTAATGTCATTCTAAACTTTTATATAGTTATCTTTAAAAATGTTTATATTCTTTGTTGTCAGCCATACCCCTAAATATTTCACCTTCTTTTCTATCCCCAACTCTGTTACCTGTCTCAGTTCGTTTTTCTTCTGTTCTGTCATATTTTTTTACTAATAATTTATTTTTAATTTTATTCAATTAGAAACCTGCGACTTGGCCAAATTGGTTAATCTTATCCAACACCCTTGGTATACTTTCCAAGGGGTTTTCTACCATGATTACCAGGTCATCCGCTGTCATGGACTTGACTTCCCACAGTCAAGATGAGCAGTCGGGGGGGGGGTAGTCAGTTGGAAGAGGAAGAAAGAGACTTGCCTCTTTCTCAGCCAGCCAAAGGCAGTGGGTTACAAACCCCCTTTTCAGAAGGAGGAGAGGCTGTGCATTATCAGTACAGCAAGAGCGGGCTGTGTGTGTTGGGTTAAGATTAATGGTAGGCATAATAGATGTTGTATAACTTGTAGGAAAAGCAAAAGGCTGTGGTGGTGAATGGAGACAAGTTAATTTGAGTAAATTACTGAAATTGCCCTGTATCTGACACATTAACTGCTGAAAGCAAGCTTTTACTGTAACAGTTCCATTCTAAATGTTTCAGTGGAAATTGTAAACAGTCTGGTGTGGCAGTGACAAGTTAAATGAGCTGATGGAAGGCATCCGATTTGCTCATGTAGCAGATAACATATCTCACACATAGAAAAGCTCTGGCTTAAGAGGCTTGGGAGTCAAGTCAAGAAGGAATTTGGGCATTCAGAGTCAAACAACAACCAGAGTAAAAATTGCAGTGCAATTTTGGGGGATACAGAGAAATTAAATTCCCCTGCAATGCACTTTCCTATCCCAAGCCCATCTGTATCATCCTGCCAAGTAGTCATGGGTATTTAACATGCGCCAGATCCATGTAAACCCATGCTCATTCTTTAAGACAATCAGCCATGGCCCTTCTCAATGCATGTCTTCCATCAGATGCACAAAGATCACTTACAAGGGAGAGGAGGGCTTTTGTGGTGACCAGGGCAGAGCATGCTCAGCCCCCCCCCCCCAAAGAGGGTTGCTTGGCAGCAACAATGCTATAATTTAAACGGCAGAAAACATCCTTTATTTGCCCAGTTACCCTATTTCAAAGTGTGCTAAAAAATATCTGCTATTGTGTTGTTTTTCTGTATTTATTTTATACTGCACACTGCCGTGAAGTTAAATGGGGATTTCACTAACAGGCTAAACACGACTGAATGGAAAGGAGGAGGAAGAGGCAACTGAGTTAGGAAAGCAGCTAATCTGTGCTGGTAACATCTGCATTTTACAAGGATTCACTAGCACTTAGTTAGAAGAGGAACTGCATCCCAAAATTATCAGAGAAAAGACATTTCTGTAGAAATTCTTATGGGTGGGCTGTCAAGGTAGCTGAGGACACGAGGAGGAGGAGCTGCAACGTATTATTGTTCTTGATATTGTTATATTAAATATGCAGTTTTCAGTTGCCTAACGTTGTATTATTTTTTCCATTTTAGGCTGCTTTTATAATGTGTTATAAATTTAATCTACTCACTCTGGATATTTTTATTTCTATTGCAGCAACATCCTCCTCCTCTATTTGAGCAGATCCCTAGTGGCTTATTCTCAATGAAAACACTTCCTGTTGTGCATGTAGCAGTACTCTGTGTTTCTTAGTTCTGCTCTGTACAGTCTGGTTCTGTTATATAATACAGAGAGAAATCAATATTATTACCACAGGGACCTTTCAAGGTGGACAGCTTATTTGTATCAGGACAGCCATTCTGAATCCTTTCTGCTAAAAGAAATGTGTTTCCAGCTGAACAGAAAGCATAAACACTCTGACGGTGTGCACTTTACAGATTTGTCTCATATATATTGACAAAGCCAACACTTTGTCAGGAATTGCCATGATGAAGCATTTTTACTCACATGGGCTCTATGCAAAGAGTCAGTGCGTGAATATTAGTACAAAAGACAGAATGTAATCGAACTCCCCTTCTGCTCTGTGTGTTCACTGTACACACTTGGGAAATGGTGTGAATACATACAAATTCCACAGCTTCTACTGTGGCAGCCGAGGACCCAAGGATGCTGATAGCTAATTCAGCACCTCAAGCCTAAAAAAGAGACCAAGGGGATCGTTGGGTGACATATCCCCCTTTGAAACCCCTAGGGGTATTTTACAGGGTAGGGAGTGAGGGTGCTGTTAACCATTCATTTCCATTTCCATCAAGAGCTTCTGTAATAGAATTATTTTGCTGATTTTGTAGTTTGGGGTGGTGGTATATATTCAGTTAATAATATTTATTTAAAGGGGGGTCCAGTTTGTGTGTGTGGGTTTTAATTTCTGCTGTCTAAGCACAGTTTGGGAAATCTCCTAGAGGAGTACAGTACTCAGAGGGCAGGGGAGACTTCAACATCTTATAGGAGCAAGTTAAAGAGTGTACAAGAGGTAGTTTTCACATTGTTGCTAATGTCAGTTTGGCAAAACTGCAAACTTTTTTCAGTCATGTGCAACTTGAGTTTTTATCTGCCTAGAATTTGCTCACTAAGTAAAACTAAGCATAATATCTCTTGCCCACCAAAAAGAAAAGGGAAAGCTCTGCATAGGTTGGCTTCGATTTTCTCTCTTTCTCTTTACCTTTTCATTCTTTCAGGCTCTAGGCCAATTGCCATCCTTCTCCCTATGGTGTTTGCATCAGATTATCAGGAGCATTTGGCCAATGTTAAATTCATAAAGAGGGGGTGGAAGGGAGGGGCGTCCTCTTCCATGGCCACTGCTTGTAAGCCCCCTTTGCCAACATAAGGCCTGCGGTACTTCCTTTGCCAAGCCTTGCCCTCCCCCCCTTCACATTTGGTTTCATCTAGGAAATTGGGGGGCAGTCTAGTCAGCAGTGCAGCCCCTCACACTGATTCAGCTTCTCAACACACTTCTTTAGAGGGTTCTCACTGTTAAGATCCAGCACTAGCTTGAACAACATAGAATGATACATTTTAGATGAAGCTAAAAGAGCTGTAGCAGATTAAACACCTGCTTATGCTGATTTGCGCAATTTACCGTATTTTTTGCACCGTAACACTCACTTTTTTCCTCCTAGAAAGTAAGGGGAAATGTCTGTGCGTGTTATGGAGGGAATGCCTACGGGTGGCATGCCTACGGATTTTCCTGCTCTAAAAACTACATGTGTGTTATGGTCAGGTGCGTGTTATAGAGCGAAAAATACGGTAATTCTCTTCCTTCTAGCCTCATCAGTGTTGGTCATAGTAATTTCAGCTTCTGTCATGTTTTGACTAGGCAGCAGAGCAGCATGCAGACACTACAGAGATGATTGGGGATGGAAGCTCCCTTTTACAGCATTTGGTTTTCTGCATAAAATTTTTCATCTTTCAGTCCTGGCTCCCCCGCCCCCCCCCAGAAAAGCCTGTTGAGATCCCAATGGTTATCACCAGAGACTAATAAGAAAACCTTGCATAATCTTATTGTACATAATAATATATAAAGGTCTTATATCCTAGCCTGAAAATGTGACAAAGATAATTCCAGAAATAATTCACATCCTTAGTATAAACCACGTAATGACTATATTGTGTTGTTTGGCAATACAGAGCTGCAACAAGCCGACATACCATGCTGTTTGCCTGACCTGCAGCAAATTGCAGGTATTCAAATAACACTATGCCATTGATAGGCCATAATGTAATTATTTAGAACTCCGTTATGATTGTCTTTCTGTTGCGTGTTACTTTGCTGTTTCCTCCATATAGGGTGAGGCAACAGCCCCTCCACTACATGGTTCATTTAACTGTAAAAGTACTTATATACTGCAACATTAGGGCAGTGTACAGCAGTAAAACATCATTAAAAACAGAACAAAACAATAAAATGACAGGTAAGAATACATGCACATATTATCGCCCTCTACATATGACTGAAATCTAGGTAACAATCAGTGTGCAGAGCATCAAATGGAATTGTTGCAGGAGGAGGCTTTACCTTCAATTGTACAGTGGTACCTCGGGTTAACTACTTAATTCGTTCCGGTGGTCTGTACTTAACCTGAAACTGTTCTTAACCTGAAGCACCACTTTAGCTAATGGGGCCTCCTGCTGCCACTGCACTGCCGGAGCACAATTTCTGTTCTCATCCTGAAACAAAGTTCTTAACCTGAAGCACTATTTCTGGGTTAGCGGAGTCTGTAACCTGAAGCGTATGTAACCTGAAGCGTATGTAACCCGTGGTACCACTGTACATGGCGATTGAGCCTGTGTACAGAGCCTATATCAGATATTTACAGAGTGTTGGGACAGCTCCTTTGCCCACCTTCCCTGGGACTACTTAACAAAGACCTATGTGCTCTGTGGGAAGACATACGTTCTATATTATGTCTTGTTGATGGTATCTTAAAATTGTAAACCTACTTGGGAGGCCAGATCTTGAACCTAAGATCTCCGCAGATGAGGAGGAAGAAGAGCAGGACTAGCAGACCTCCACACTGCTGCTAGTCCTGGCCATCCCTGCCTCAGCTTGGTTTGAAGCATTTGGCGCTCCATTTCAGGCATCCCAATGGCTTAGGCCAGCACTGCTGTATTCAGCTGAAGACTAAGTGCAGCAAAAGTTTGTAGGCTTCCTTAAACTTAATGAGGATGCTCCGTAGAAGGCAGCTTTTCCTTGTCCAGAGCAAAGCAAAGGACCCAAGAGAATTATGATTGTATTGTTTTGGTTTTAGCATAGGAGCCAATCCCTAGGGGCTGAGGTCCCTTGGCACCCGCCCCAGAAAATATTTCAGGGCATGGGCCCCCAAAGTTGATGGGCATTCAAATGTTGTGTGTGCACTGCATATTGTGATCAATTATGCAGAGTTGGGGCTTACTCCCCCCCCCCATTTTATTCAAGTTGGCACCCCTGGGTTTTAGGCAGCAAGGCCATTGGTTTCTTTGCTTTTCAACGCCATGTTTTCTGCTGTTCAACCAAATCCTCTGTACTCTTAAATCTATATTCCCCTCAATGTAGAAGAAAGTCCCTCAATCCTTCAAGACAGCAGACTGATAAAAATGTATGAGTACCTTAATGGCAACTGACTCTAACAAATATGCCAGCTAAACTGAACAAATATATTTTTGCAGCATAGGTGATGCTTTTCTTCTAAACACTTCTTTCTCTGTGGTATAATGTTTTGCAGAGTTAACTTTTGATTCAGAGATTTGAGGGAAAGTGCTGGTGGTGGCTATCTTTATTTATAAACCATTTAACACCCCAATGGGTTCTAAACAGTATACATAAAGTAAAAACCAATTATGCAACATTGTTAAATCATAGAATAATTAAAAATACACTACAAATAAAATATACAATAAAACAATCCCATTAAACATTGAAATATAGACAACCATGTTTAAATAAACATTAACATATAAACAACCATGTTTAAATAAACATTGACATATAAACAACCATGTTTAAAACAATACAGTGGTACCTTGGTTCTAAAACTTAATCCATTCCGGAAGTCCATTCCAAAACCAAAGCGTTCCAAAACCAAGGTGTGCTTTATCATAGAAAGTAATGCAAAACAGATTAATCTGTTCCAGACTTTTACAAACAATCCCTAAAACAGCAATTTGACATAAATGTTGCTTTCTAACGAGACCATTGAGCCATAAAATGAAAGCAATAAACAATGTACTGCTGTCACACAGTCAATCCATCAGTAGCTGAACTGGGTTCCACACAGTCCCCAAAACGAAGGCACAACATTCCCACTCACCCCCTCCAAGAGGGTGGGCTTACCTGGCCAGGTGCCACCCCCCTTGCTACCAGCTGGGGGGGGGGGGCGAGGGCTGGTAAAGGGCCGGGGCTCTTCGGCCCAGGCTCACTTTGTTGTCTTTCCAGGTTCATCACTGGACTTCGCTCTTGGTTAGGTAAGTGTTCCTCACTGGCATGGCCATGGGGCCGCGGTGGGGCCTCCTTCCTGGCATCGGGGCCAGATTCCAGCAGTGCGGCCTTACTCAGGGCTGTGGGGCGGCCTGGTAGGCCTCCCACAGCCGGCACCTCCCCCTCCCCCCCCCAGTGGAGGCTGAATCAGGACACATTCGGCTTCCAGAAAAAAAGTTCAAAAACCAGAACACCTATTCCCAGTTTTGCACCATTCAGGTTCCAAGTTGTTCATGAACTAAGCTGTTCGAAAACTGAGGTACCACTGTACAGCAATTAAAACAGGAGATTGAGAAATGAAGGGAATTCTTGTGTAAACAGCATCTTCAAAAGCCAGTAGGGTGCCAGTGCAGATGGAGCCTGTTGGAAAAGCTTGCCTCTGTGTCTTCACAAATCAATAATCATCAGGAAGACTTACCAGGTTGCAGTTACTGATATTAATGCCCTTACTGGGCAATGGAGTGGAAGTCAGTCTTTCACGTAACCCAGTCCAGAGTTGTGTAGAGTTTTATAAGTAAGTAACAGAACCTTTAAACTGGCTCTGTGACTAATAGGCAGCCAGTGCGGCCCCCTTAGCACCAGCGCACTATTTTCCCAGTGAAGGGAAGGTCACACAACCCAGGCCATGGCGTTCTGCAGCAGCCACTGAGGGAAACCCAGGCTGGAGTGCATTAAAGGTTAGCTTACCAGTGCCAAGCTGTTTGTCCAGTTAAAGCAGCCGCCTTTGTCATCCATATGCAGAGTATTTTTGATATAGTTGTCATGTGGTACCTTCACCAAACTTATTAGGGTGGGTTTATATAATTTTTAAATATGTTGAAATACAAAGAAAAAAAGCAAAACATAAAATACAGAGAAAACAGCAATGATCAAAATCACCATCATTACTCTGATACCTTGGAAATAAACAAATTCAAACAGCAAAGGACTACATGTCTATAATTGGTGAGTATGGTAGAGTTGTGTGATCAAATTGTGTACTATCATAATATTGTCTTGTTCCCTTGCTAGAATGACTGTTAAAATATTTCTATGAAATCAGGAAGTCATCATCATTAACCTTTTATTCGACTGTCAGTCAGAAAAAGTACATTTGTCAATACACAGTTAAAAATCCAGGAAGATTTTAGAGCTTAGCCAACACTAAAATGGGCTAAACAGATAGCCGCATATCAATACAGTCAATTATAGTCTTGCGATGCTTAAAAGCTAAAAAAAGAAATTTGGCCACCAAGGAAGGTATAGCTCTAGTGACATTATTCAGCAAGTGTAAACCCTGGTTTTCTCCGGGTAGGAAGCTAAATTGATCTATAGAATTTTGTCTAAGCTCTGCATAAGAAGGGCAAGTCAAGAGAATGTGTTCGGTGGACTCAGCCACACCCATGGCACAATGACAGGTTCTCTGGGCGTATGGTACTCCCCTGTACCTTCCCCACAATATCGCAGAGTCAAGGACATTTAATCTAGCCGCTGTAAGAAGTCTGCGGTATTCCACATAGTGGATTTCTGCAAGGTAGGGGGCTGGTATGGTCTGATAAATCTGGTCCCCTAGGAACGTCCCTGGTTTTACCTGGGCTATGTCCTCTTGTCTGGCAATGTCACTCAGTCTCCGGGAGATCACAGCTCTAGCTTGATTGTACGTCATAGACTCAAAGTAAAGGGGAGACAATCCGCAGGATTGAACCTCGTTAATGACCTCCCTTTCCCACGATGATTGGAAATCGTCCCTCAATATCAAGGGGGCAATACCCACTGGTTTAAAACAAAGCTTGAGCCATAGCCAGAGCTTCGTCTTCAAGGCCACATACCGTAGAGCTTGCCAGCCGACCTCTAATCTCATAACCGCACCCGCTACCGAGGGGGGAATCCTAAGGATGGCTCTAAGGAATCGCGTTTGAATAGAATCCAGTTTCAAAAAATCCCTACGGGAGCCCAAAGAGATGCCCACCAAAAGAAGGGGGGGGGGGACTTTCTTTTGAAAGAGTCTCAAAGCTATCTTCACTGATTGAGCCGAAATCAGGAAGTCACCATCATTAGATCAATAAGGTGGGCAAACACGGAAGTCCGTGAAGGCCATAATTTACAAAACAAACTTAGGGGTGTGTGTAACTCTTCCCCCAAAAAAGCAGTTTGACACACTTTGCAATACCACACCACACCACACTAAGCACAGTAGTGGTTAACTCTCCAAGTCATACTTGGGGTGAACCGACTGACTTCACGGAGCCTGCTCTGGGGGCTAGGGGGGCAGGCCTCACCACAGTCCCCCAACCAAATGGACTTTCAGAAGATATCCTGCTCAAAGGTTTGTGTGCATTTAGCACACAAAGATATGATTAGGCACTCTGTTTTTTGCCCAGTTCCACTTGCATGTCCTAAGCATACAAACATAATTGTTTATGCCCATACAGACCATTCTATCATTTTGCGGAACAAACGTCTGTGAAAAGGCCTACTGTCAATACCCCACCTCCTCCTCTATGTACAATCACAGGTAGTGACAATTTGTCTAGGAGAGGAAAATATACTGGGTACTTTGAACTGGAAAATGCCCCACTAAAAGTGTAAGGTAGGAGCTATACAGCAATCTTTCCTCTTTCGAGTACTAGAGGGAAAAGTAATTACTTTGCTTGGCCTCTCCACCCCACCCCCCTCATGCAGGAACATAAAATTAAACCTACTAATCCACTTCACTGAAGGTACTTAACGAAGCTCTGAGGCTTCAATTAACCACAGCTTAATAAAGGTACTAATCTGTATTAATGAAATCCTTCAACAAATCACACTGAAACAATGTTTAAGTAATAATCAGCAAGTTTAACACAGGACCTTGCTGTGGCTAATAGTTGGAATGCACTGTATAATCAAATTCCACAAGATTTAAACGAAACAAATATTAGTACATGCCCAGAGCTTATAAGTAATTTTCCCATAGCTGACTTACATCCTGCGTATTTAAGGTTCACCCCCCCAGCCATAAGCTGTTAAATCAGTAGCCCAAATCAAGTCCAAACATGCAAGAAATGTTAAGCTATCTAAGTACAACCTCCATGCAAATTCTAAAAATGTAATACTTAATTGTTATTTTCTTTTGTTGCAAACTATCACATGGGGATGGATACTCACTTTGCTTCAATAGATTAATTCCTTTTTAAAAATAAAAGCGACAACCTATTTTTTCCTCTTTCTAAAGAGGCCACCCCAATCTCTGAGGGGTGTGAGATTCCAGGAGCACCAGGTACACTTACCATGTCTGTGTTTCCTCTTTGACAACAAGGCACAGGTGTGTTGACACATACAACCTGATCCTGCTGGGGAGGGATGCAAATGCCACACTCCAAAGGGGTCTTGCTTCCTCCATAAGCGCAGCCCTGGATTCCAAAAGAAATCCACCATGGTTCTCTGACCCTCTGCAGCTGGCAGCGTTTTGCAGACTGCCCCTTCCCACCCCCACTCTCCCATCTTTAGCAGCCATCACCAGGCTGGCTCCTGCTTTGTATTTGTAGCATGCCAAATCCAGCGTCTTGCACCCAGGAATTAAATGGGGAGTTCAGGCAGCCCACAAACCTATAACATTGACATCCTGTTGCAGTTTCTGACAAAACATGATTTAATATAGGCCGGGGTTGTAGGTTTATTATAGCCAATGTTGTAATGCCATGATAGGACTCCTGAATAGTTGTCATGGTGCCCAGAATTCAAGGCTAAAACTAAAAAACAGCACAGCAAGAATGCTTCCAGACAGGGACTTTATATTACCAGCAGTTCATTCAGATCTGGTTTTTAGGTGTTTGAGAATCTTTTTATGTTCAGCCATTTGCCGTCCACATCAGTAGGTGGAATTTGATGAAATGTCTCCATGTTTTGTTGTTTTGTCCCTTCCTTCAGTCCTTGCCCTTTGCTGCCTTTTTCTATTCTGGGCATCTTTGCAGATATTTCAGTACCTGTGCTAGTGCACCATTTCAAAAAGAAAGTTTGCAGAACGTGTGCAAGAGCAAATGTTACCAGTCCTTAGTTAATCGTGGTTCACAGGAGGCAACATGGGAGCTTGTGGGGGGCCAAGGAAGGATAGAGGTCAACTTCTATTTTTCTTTTTCTTTTTAACTGAGGAACTGAGCAGGAGTAATAAACAGCTATACCAACCACTGTAGGGGTGAAGTAGGTACCAATATCAACAAATATTAAGAATACCCTGTAGGCCTCAGTAACTGTTAACAGCCCAACCTCACATCTCCTTGTCGTAGCCAAACTACAGCTGCAATAAAATCCTGGAATTCTTTAAAGAGGTCTTGTGCAAGAACTCTGTGTCATTTTTTAAACAAATGTTTAAAAGTATCTATTGCAATTACAGCCTCAAAGGTAATCCCCTATATATACTGTGCAAAGATCTTGAGAGAAAAGTTCCTCTAAACTGAGCTATTGGACTTTGGGTGTGCCTTCAGCATCCGGCAGTTGACAGAAAGAGTCAGGCTTGCCTTGTGTGAACTACCATAAAGAAAATGGCCTGGCAAACAAAAATGTGGCACACATTGGCAGGATGTTCACCAAAAAATAATACTATTAAGATGGTAACAAGCTTTTACACCAGCTGTCACCAGGGGCATATCATAGGTCATTTTTACTTATCTGATTTCCTGTACAAATCCAGATTAAACAAAGAAAAAGTTCTCACTGGCATTTTGATGAATGTGACATGCTATGGAAAAACTTGCACATCCTGCTAAGGGGTTGCCAAGCTTTTTGGACCCAGACCCCGGAGAAACTGTCATGCACACCAGCCTATGACCAAGCACACACCACAGTCTATTTGGGTGGCTGCCACTGAATGCTTCTTTCAATCCTAACTTTAGTGGAGGGCAGGGAGCCTGTGGGCATCAGAGAAAGTCCCTGTGGACATATGGGCACCCACAGCACCCTGTTGGCGTCACCAATCGATAAGAGTTCTCTGATACGACATGTGGTGATAGCTATTAGTTTGCTTTGAATGGGAGAAGGTACCGGCATTTTATATTCCTAATGAAACATACTTTTAAATCCTCAACAAACCATGCAGCTTTGTATATTGGCATGACAAGACTGCTTTCTTAATATTTTGCTGCTACATGTCATAGGATGTCACAATCTATGCCCTTTTAAACTGGGGCATATTGGTTTTTTTTGTGACATGTTATGTATGTGTTTTGTGTTATTGCTATTGCTATTGTTAACTGCCCTGTGATCTCAGATGAACGGCAGTATAGAAATTTTAATAATAATAATAATAATAATAGGATAGCACACAAAAGAATTCCTGGCCCTTTAAAACAAAATTTCACTGTTTCAATTGAAATAAGTCTTTTAACTTCTTTTGAAGCAAAGATTGTCTCTTCATCCCCACTTGTAATTGTTGAGATCCATGATGCAGTGAAAGTCTTTGTTCCCTGAAAAGACGATTCAGTTTCACTTCATTCAGTCTAATCCACCTCTCACAAACAGCAGAACAAGCAATAAAATATGTCTTACTCAGACACAGTCCCTTGTAACATAAAGCATAAGTTTTGTTCCTTTCATGCTTGCGGATTATTCATTGTACCACACGTGTAATAGCATATCACATTAGCATGTGTAGCCTTCCTAATGTGCAAAACTAATCAAATGGTCCTCTTCACTTACAAAGAGTTTATACAGTATAGACACAATAACATAATGCGTGAGAAATTAAGATGGATCCATAAAACTAGTTTGAATAGTGGCCAAAACGATGAATTCTGCTTCGCAATACATAGCAACAAGAGCCTACAGCAGAGGACCACCAGAAAGAATTCTGGTCCTGGCTTTTTGTTTCTTGAAATTGTGATCAGAGCAGGGGTACACAGAAAGACTAGTGGCTACAGCTAGACACCACTACTAATATCTGACTCATCATTCCTATAGATTCCATTACCTTTAGGCAGAGACACCATACAGAATCGCACTGGGGTTGCATTTGTGCCAGCTTTAAAAATGCTAAGGTGATTTAAATGAGTTCAGTTTTTTTAGGGGGGATATGTGCAGTTAGTTGTACATTATCACCATGAAACAGCTGTTCAAGACAATCATCTGTTCATCATCTGTCCTCCAAAATCTGTTCTGAGGTTTTCCTCAACCCTTTGGAGCACATTTTGGGGCGGCATGTAGGGAGAGGAGAGGTGGCTGAAGCTCTCTTGTGCAAACAGAAGTCCTTGGATAAATGGCAACTTAGCTAGATACAGCCCACTGTTTGTAGCATTATACAGTTGTACCTTGGGTTACAGCTGCTTCAGTTTACAGACGCTTCAGGTTACAGACTCCGCTAACCCAGAAATAGTACCTCGGGTTAAGAATTTTGCTTCAGGATGAGAACAGAAATTGCGCAGCAGTGGCGTGGCGGCAGCGGAAGGCCCCATTAGCTAAAGTGGCACCTCAGGTTAAGAACAGTGTCAGGTTAAGAATGGACCTCCAGAACGAATTAAGTTCTTAACCCGAGGTACCACTGTACACAGATATGATCACATGGAACATCCCACCTACTTTTTCAGATCAGTCTGGGACAAAAGATGTACCATCAATGCCTTGGAGTGAATGCTTTCCATGGTGGGTGTCTGCTTTTGTAGCATGCTACTCTGTACATGGGATGTAGGTGGCACTGTGAGTTAAACCACAGAGCCTAGGACTTGCCGATCAGAAGGTCGGCGGTTCAAATCCCCGCAACAGGGTGAGCTCCCGTTGCTCAGTCCCTGCTCCTGCCAACCTAGCAGTTTGAAAGCACGTCAAAGTGAAAGTAGATAAATAGGTACCACTCCGGCGGGAAGGTAAACGGCATTTCCGTGTGCTGCTCTGGTTCGCCAGAAGCGGCTTAGTCATGCTGGCCACATGACCCAGAAGCTGTCTGCGGACAAATGCTGGCTCCCTCAGCCAATAAAGCGAGATGAGCGTCGCAACCCCAGAGTCGGTCATGACTGGACCTCTACCTTTACCTTTGCCTTCCTCTGTACATATGCTGAAGACAGTGCTACATGATATTATTTCATCCTCTCCTCTCCTAAGCTCTTTTGTTTAAAATTTAATTTGCTCGCTTCTCAAGTTCTTAGATCCCAGTGTGTAGAATATTGGGGCTTTTGATCTAAAAATTCATTTTCTGAAACATATTTCTGTGGCATAGGTCTTTTATAGAAATCTCTCTATGGTTATTTCTTCCGTGAAAGATCTATTAATATGCACAGTTGCACATTTGAGCAGAAAATGTGCATTTTTGGCAGGCAAACCCAATCTGTGTCTTAACAGCCTTGAAAAGCTTCTATAATGTCAAACTTGGCTTGCATATCACACAGGCAGTCATATAGGCTATGGCTTTGCATTCTACTTAACAGTCAAACCACATGACAAGGAAAATGAGTATCAGACCATGCTATGGCCATTGGCTCAAACCATGAAACCTGACCAATATGAAACGAAAGCATTTTCATAATGATTACTCTTCACTTTATCCTTTCATTACTGTAGATGACTATCTAATTTATTATGAAAGGTTTCATTTCAGTAGTTCTTTTCCCTCTCTTGTTTATTATTTTCAGTAATTAAATAAGTTGTACTTCAGGACCTCAGTTTGAAGTGTTGACAGTTGCCATGGTGAGTGATTATTTCAGATTCTGCAGAGTTTTTATCACTGTAATTTAACAGTTTTCCTGTCTTATTTTTGTGGACGTTTTCTTTATTTTAATAATAAACACTGCTCTGAAATATGACAGCGAAAGAGTGTAGGTGACAACATGCTTGTTTTATGTCACCAGAAGTATGTTTCCATAATCTGTCTACGTTCTTAAAAACGACAGCTTTGTATGAGCCTATTTAGTTACTTTTTGCTCAGGGCGCAAGAACTGCAATGCAAGGATGGACAAGTTGCTGGCAATGTCTAAGGGGAAATATGCTAAGGCAGGGAGTATAAGAGACCCAGTTCCAGGGCCAGTCCCCCTCCCCATGAGCCAGACTGGAGCAGCAACCTTGGGCAGTGTCATCCCACAAGACAGGGTTTCCATGGCTGCCCCACCTGCCCTTCCTGCCACCACAATGCCAGTAAGTGAGGCTTCCGGGGGGCAACACTTTCCTGTTTTGTCTCAGGCGGTGGAACAGGGTGAACCACCCCTGCCTAGTTCCCTTTCTGCTTGATGTTACATTTCTATTGGGTTTGATCCAGATTTCCCACAAGCAGTGTTCTATTCATTGGATGGTCCCACTTGAGGAAAGGAAAAGTGATTTTTGATGCTTCCTTCTTTCCCCTTCAGCCACCCCACCTCGTTTTCCCTGAAAGACTTCTCCATAAGTTTGAGGGGAGCCTCCAGAACTCATCATGGGAGCTGGTTCTGTGTGTGGAAGAAGGAACCTCCTGCCACCCACTTGTTGTAGTGGAAGCCTCTGTTAGACCTCAGCATCTTCCCTTCTGTTCTCATAAAGGCAAACCTGGACCCAACTCATTGACCTCGGCATTAAAACAGTTGTTGCAAATTGCAGTCCCAGCCACAGCGCCACCTTCCCCATGCAAGGCCTATAGCAGGCATGTCCAAGACATTGATCGTGATTGACTTGGAGATCCTGGGACTGATATTGGTCGATCGCAGGCTGAGAAAGAAAAGCCTTTCTCCGCAGCCTTGCACACAACAGAAGTCGCTGCTGCCGCCAGTCTCATGCAGGCCTGAGGTCCTCCTCTTTCTCCTCCTTCCTCCTGAAGCCAGCTTGCCTTCCTTCCCTGCCGCCTGCTCTGCGCTGCGCTCTCGGGGGTTAGAGTTCCGGTAGTGGGGTGGACGTGGTGGAGGGGTGGAGGCAGGAAACGGAAAGCTCCACGCCTGCTCACCTGCTGGTTCAAATGCAACTAAAGGAATAAGGAGCCCCCTCCCCAAACAGCAAGGAAGGGCAAGAACAAAACACATGGTGGAAAGCCCCCTTTGCACTCCATGAGTTTGAGCGAGCGAAAGGCTTTCACGTAACAGATGGGGAGAGAGAGGTGGAGGAAGGGCGTGGGGATGCTGACACCAAGTCACCTGTGATTTAAAGCAACAGTAAGGAAAAAACCAAGAATGCCCGGCGCACTTTGACTGGCTCCTCAGATCTGTGTAAATTAATATAAAAATATAGGTTGACTTTCTCACTTGTTTAGTTACATGTCCATCTAACAACTATTTGGATCTGTCATGATTTCCAAACACAACTACAATCTGTGAAATAAAGATCCATTTATCTATCTATCATCTATCTATATCTATCTATCTATCTATCTATCTATCTATCTATCTATCTATCTATCATCTATCTATCTATATCTATCTATCTATCATCTATCTATCACCTATCTATCTATCATCTATCTATCATCTATCTATCTATATCTATCTATCTATCTATCATCTATCTATCTATATCTATCTATCTATCTATCTATCTATCTATCTATCTATCTATCATCTCTATCTATCATCTATCTATATCTATCTATCTATCTATCTATCTATCTATCTATCATCTATCTATCATCTATCTATCATCTCTATCTATCATCTATCTATCTATCTATCTATCTATCATCTATCTATCATCTCTATCATCTATCTATCTATCTATCTATCTATCTATCATCTATCATCTATCTATCATCTATCTATCTATCTTAAATGACTTCGGAGGGTGGTAGATCACTGCCAGTTTTTGATATTGGATTGTAGATCACACCCTACTCGAAGTTGGACATGCCTGGCCTATGGCTAAGGTGTAATGAACAAACTCAGAGGGACAATTATCTGGATTATAAATAACCACAACTTTATTGATTCCCGATGTATGTGGATTTTGGCTCAGGCATTGTGTGTGTATCTGTTTTAGCCTCCTGGTGGAGGGCTGAAACTTTTGACAGGGTCATCCAAGGATTATGACCTCTCCAAGATGCCAGTCTCCTGAGGTGGCCATCCCCAGGCTGCTGCTGGAAGCTCTATGGCCCATCGGCCCCACATTTGGATTCTGGACAGAGATTCCCACCAAGACCCCTCTAATGAATGCACCGCTGGTCCAGGTCCAGTCCAGGTGATGCACCACTTCACCCAAAAGCTTGATGATCAAGATTCTACCAATGCCTTAACCGCCACTCAGTGTGGGTCTTGAGACACCTCACTGCCAAACTACCTACAGCTGCAACCAACCAGAGCTGCCCTTAGACACGTCTGCCAACCAGCACTCATTCCCCGAGGTGGATAAGTGAACGCCATCAGGTCTGAAAAGGTCCCGTTTATCAAATTTGATGTCAGGCTGGGGGATGGCATGCCCTCCAAGTTGCTCCATCACTTGCCGCAGCACCTTGTTGATCTTTCACAGTGCAAAGCTCATTTGTTCCCTGCCACTGATGCCACGGGAGGAGCTCAGACCAGAAGATTGTGAGGCCTGGATACTGTGTGCACATACTTTCAGTGTCAGCAACTGCTGCCATGATTAGCTTGATTCCCTTCATGGGAACCCGATCATTTTCACCCAGCTGGAAGACTAACAGGTCTTCAGCATCATGATTTGTGAATTCATGATTCAGTTTGGGGTGAAAAGTTCCACATAATCCCATCCAGGTGACAGTCGCTCTGGGCTGGAGACTGAGGAGCGCACCCCAAGATGCTGCTTGTGTGTGCTGCCATGCCCAGTGCGCAACACTGTGGCCCACAATCTATATGTTCTTGCAAGGGATTCCTGAAAGAGAATAATTACGAAGATGAAATGAGTGAGGGGACTTATGGGTGCACATAGCCCTTGTCAGCTTTTATGTGTCATGGCTGGCTAGAGAGATACTCAGCAGCCAGCCAAGCCTGCTGATTCCGTGAGAGGCCACAGCAGCTACCCACCTGGGAAAGCAGGTAAGTGGCCATTCGTGTAATATAGAAAAGGTATCCTGAAAGCAAGGGTGGCGCTGTGGGTAAAAGCCTCAGCGCCTAGGACTTCCCGATTGAAAGGTTGGCGGTTCGAATCCCCGCGGCGGGGTGTGCTCCCATCGTTCGGTCCCAGCGCCTGCCAACCTAGCAGTTCGAAAGCACCTCCGCGTGCAAGTAGATAAATAGGGACCGCTTACCAGCGGGAAGGTAAACGGCGTTCCGTGTGCTGCGCTGGCTCGCCAGATGCAGCTTGTCACGCTGGCCACGTGACCCGGAAGTGTCTTCGGACAGCGCTGGCCCCCGGCCTCTTGAGTGAGATGGGCGCACAACCCCAGAGTCTGTCAAGACTGGCCCGTACGGGCAGGGGTACCTTTACCTTTACCTTATCCTGAAAGCAAGACTGCTGCCTATCCATTTTCCATCTGGAGCACAACATTTTGTTGCTTTCAAGTTTCTCATCTTCATCTTTTTTCTGGGATCTCTTGGCCCCAAACTTTTACTTTGTCTGCTGCCCAGTGTTATACCCATATGTCTCGCTGAGTCATAGACCTACCTGTGAGCCTTTATTAATTAATTTATACATACCCCGCCCATCTAGCTGGGTTTCCCCAGCCACTCGAGGCGGCTCCCAACAGAGTATTAAAGCACAATAAAACATCAAACATTAAAAATGTGAATGTTTCTGTTTTTGAATGCTCCTCGGAAGTCGAACAGCTTCCAAGGCGCGTTTCTCAATTTCCCCCATTGAACTTGTTGACAGCCCTTTGATCCTCAGTTTTTGAACGTTTCAGAAGTCAAACGGACTTCCGGAAGGGATTACGTTCGAAAACCAAGGTTCCACTGTAGTTGTTTATTTCCTTGACATCTGATGGGAGGGCATTCCACAGGGTGTGCACCACCACTGAGAAGGCCCTCTGCCTGGTTCCCTGTAATCTCACTTCTTGCAGTGAGGAAACCACCATAAGGCCCTCAGAGCTGGATGCTCCTTCCTGTATACCGGGCCAAGGCCATTTAAGGCTTTAAAGGTCAACACCAATGTTATGTACTGAGGTTCTCACCCTGGGCCAGCAGGGGGATACTGTAGGTAGTTTTCACTCAGGTCCACGTCAGTTATTTTAGGCGGGAAACCCTGGGTTGTTGTTGCTACAATGTTGACAGCTGGCTGCCTATAAAAGCAGGCCGGCTGAGCTGTTTGCTGTTCAGTTTCTGTAGCAGCTTACAAAATAAAGAGCTGCTTTGGAGAAATCGCTGTGTCGTCTGCCATGTCTACCCACTATTTAACAACCAACACTTTGAATTGTTCCCAGAAACGTACTGGGAGCCAATGTAGGTCTTTCAGGACCGGTGTTATATGGTCTCAGCGGCCACTCCCAGTCACCAGTCTAGCTGCCACATTCTGGATTAGTTGTAGTTTCCAGGCCACCTTCAAAAGTAGTCCCACATAGAGCACATTGCAGTAGTCTAAGCGGCAGATAATTAGAGCATGCACCACTCTGGTGAGACAGTCTGTGAGTAGGTAGGGTCTCAGCCTGCAAACCGGATCATCATCATAAACTTTATTGCACTAGCCAAAGGCCATGGCATCATTCACAAAGGAAACAAAAGGCCAATAGCCCTGGTTAACTCCACATACCAGCGGGCCACCAGGGATTCCTCTGAAAGGCCATCAACATGGGATAAAGCATCCCCAACCACGCTCTGGAAACCATTTGGATCCATTAAGTGATGGGGGCGGACCACCTGAATCGGTCCCACCTCCCTGCAGAGGGGTAGGTCGCAGAGAAGTCTAGTTGTACCACGGCACTTTTTTTTTTCATTTTTACTTAGTTTCAGATCATCCACATCTGTAAAGGTGAACACCAGGTCTAAGTCATGTCCATGACTATGAGTTGTGCCAGCTTATTCAGGGACAGCCCTATGGAGGCCATGCTTTCCACGAAGACCTGAGTGGCCCCTTGTAAGGTCGTGTTGGCATGGATGTCAAAATCCCCTAGGACAACCAAACTAGGTGTTTCCAGGTTCCAGGGAATCCTGGGCAGGGAATCCTTGGTGCACCGGGGAGGTCAGTACACCAAAAGGAATCGTGTACTGCCCTTATTGCCCAACTTCCAGAACATGCACCCAGAAAACTGGGTGTTCCCAATAGGGCTCCCGGTGTAAGCTGATGACTTCCTAAAAATCACAGCAACCCACCCAAATTACCTGGGGTGCTGTTCACAAGAGAAACCTGGTGGACAAGCAGCATCAAGAATCTGCTTCATCCAACCAAGTCTCTGTCACACATGCCAGGTCAAGTCCTCCATCCATGATCAAGTCGTGGATGGCAGTGGTCTTGCGAATCATTGACCTGGCATTGCACAGCAGCACCTTAAGGTCATGTGGGTCTCCCTTGTTGATTCCAGCATCCTTCCAGTCAAGACCAGACCCGGAGGCAGGGCAGGGGTAGTCCTCAAATAATAACTAAACCTTCCTCCTCGGTATTGACATGGTCTGGTCTTAGCGTAACTCCTCCTCCTATGCGTAATCACCGAGATCCAGTGTCCCAGTGCATCCCCCTGCTGTGGAACCTGCCCCAGACATTCTGTTGGCTGGGACCCACTCCCCGGCAGCCCTGACCCCTCCCCTTCAAACAGAATACAAACTATACAATAAAACAATAGAAACTACTGTAATTAAAAAGAAAAAAACAATTTACAAGTATACTATAATTTAACTAACCTGCAGCCCCAACAAAATGTTTTCCCCACCCTCAACAAAGCAAAAACAAAACAAACAAAATTCAAAACACCACAGATTTAAAAACTATTTTAAAGCATTTTTGACATTTGCCCCAGTTTGTTTCTGTGAGTCTGGGCTCTTCAGAACTCACAGCCAGGCAATGTCCCTTGAGGCTCCCAGGAGTCTCTTATGCTGTTTTGAAAGCATGCCTACTTGTCCTTTCCGTTGTGCCTCTCGCAAGACAGCCCCACACCAAATTTTGGAGTATCAGTGCCAGAAAGACGCTCTAAAAATACTTCATTGTATCTTCGTTTCATTAAGATAAGAGCTTAGTTTATTCTATAAGTTTTCTGCTTTTGAGGGGATAGATAAGACAGTCCGAGAAATACTGGTAGCCTGGTTTAGGCATGAAATATGCAACACCAGTATACATAACACCAGTGCTTTTTTCTAAAAAAAAAAATTAGGGGTACTCTCATTTTCCTACACATATTGAAATACTGCCCCTCAATGAGGCCAAACTTAGATTCACAAAATGTTTAGGGGGTATGCGTACCACTGTGTTGCCCCAGAAAAAAAAGCACTGCATAACATAGTGTAGTATTTTTTAACAAGATTTTAGGGGCATGCTCAAAATTTTCCTTCTGTAATGCTATTGAGTGAGGAGGATGAATATCCAGGGATTGCACAATGATTTCACTGTGCTTTGACTGGATCACTCAGGTTCATGTTGTGGAGTTCCTTCGCAGGATTACTGTGTGGAGAAATATGACTGAGGTTGTATAAAATCTAGAGGAAACTAAGTTCTACATCCGAGGACACAGCAGCCATCTCTGTGATCTAGACTGCTAGATGGCAAGTATTTCCCATGCTCATATGCAGCTCTTACGCCATGTCTATAGAATGGGTCCTTTCTCTGCATCCCTGTGACTCCATTGACATGATTACAGAGAGGAATGTGGCAGTTCATGGGACTTGTCCATTTACAGAAGCAATAGGAGCTGGAAGCCCCTGGATCTCAGCTGCAGCAGCCTTTGAGATCTCCAGCATTCATGAAAATGAACGGCTCCCTTGAGTGAACAAGCGCTCCAGAGCAGCATGAGTTTGCCTGCTTCAACGTGGCTTCAGTGTGGCTTTATTATTGTGAAGGTTTCCCAGCTGTTTTAACTGGGGATAAAGGCTTATTTAAAATTCAGACTCATGTGAACTTTGATATAGATTGCCTTAAATTACTCCTTATTTTCAATACAATTTAAAACAAGATGTATCCAGACTTCCGGGTTGGCGCCATCGCCGAATGGCGGACTCCCTCCGAGCTCCGGAGGGAGCCTGCTCGGCAGGGGCTGGGTCCTACCGCACCGGCGATGCGGGGACCCTTAAAAACCACGGCCATGGAGGCCGTGGACATGGAGACTCGGCTGGCACCGCTAGCGCCCTCCCGACTCGTGAAGGAGCCTTTTTAAAGGCTACGGATCGGGTGCCGGGGAGAAGCGTGGTGCTTTGAGTCCTCTGCTATCCCTGCCGAGCGAAGCCGCATGCCATCCGGCGGAGAGCGCTGACTTCTTCCATTGAGAATTCGGACTTTCAACAACAACCCGTGAGTAATTTGGAAACCAGGTTTAAAAGGAGAAAAAAAAGAATTTTTTTTCGGATTTGATACGAGCAGGGGGGGATCCAAAAAGGAAGTCAGTCCCCCTCCCTACTGTAAACCTTCCAAAACAAGGACTGGGAAACCAAGGTCCAAAAAGAATTGTATTGCTGATAAAAACTAAGAATTCCACGATGGGAAATTACAAGAACTGTGCTGGAGGATTGAGGGAGAAGGAAAACGTAAACCCCCCCCCTGGGAACCGGGGTGATTGAGGAGAGAGCCTGGTGAAAAGCGAAGGAGATTTTGACAGCTGTCAAAGTAGCTGTCAAAGTCGGAAATTCAAAGAGGACCTTAATACGAGGACTTTGCTGGTTAAATTTTGTTACAATTAGTTACAACCCGTTAAAACTTGGATACAAAATGGCGAAAACATGGATAACAATCGGACTTTTGGACTAGAGAAAACAAAGTTACAATAATCCCCCTAGAGGAGCTTCGGGACATTACAAAGAAGGTCGTAAGTGGAAAAATACCATCGGAATTTTACAGGACTGGTTATCTTCTGGGAAAGCTGCAGAACGGAAACAATATTGTGTCTACAGGGTGTTCAGCTAAAGGAGACAATAGAATTTTCTATTGAAGAAAGGAAGGGACTGAACGTAAGTTTTTGTTCCTGAATAACAATAACCCCTGCAGACTTACTAAATTTCTGAACTAGAACGTTTTAGCAGCGGAACAAGAGGAAACTGGACTACAACTTGGAAAGAACAATAGGGGGAGCGTTATTAAAGATTTGATGCTAAATGGTTTAAAAATAATTCTAAAAATAATTATAAAAAGAAAAAGCCAGCAAGGAGTTGGGGGAAAAATGTGATTTATGGACTTTAAAATTTCCAGGCAGACAACATGGATTGGTGGTCAGGGGGAAACTAAACCGGGGACGGGGGGGGGGGGGAGAAATAGAATCCAAAGGCTTGTCAACTATTTTCTGAATTGGTTTTCTTTTACTTACTATACTTTCTATTTCTTATTTTCTTATATTTCTATTGTGTGGGGTGTCTTTATCATTAAAAAAAAGGGGAAATTGTGGAATGGAAAGGGGGTGGGCCCTGGGGAAAGAACTTTTGTTTTGTTAGTAAGGGTATTGATGGGGATTGTACAAAATTAAATTTAAATTCGACTAATGGTTTAAACAAACTAAGTTTTAATTAGAACTGAGAGCTTGTGGAGCCAACAATACGATAGGGGAATATGGTAGGGGTGGGGGAAAGAGGGAGTCTCGGAAAGTGGGTGTATGAAAATAAGGCTTTGAATGTACTTTAATCTTTTCTTTCTGTATTTCTGAAAATCTTAATAAATATTATTTAAAAATAAATAAATAAAACAAGATGTATCCAATAAACCAGGTTCCTCATTCCGTGCAGTGATAAGAAGGTGGATACTGGATTTTATTTCTTCCTGTTGTGCACTTGAACTGAAAGGACAATCAAAGATTGTTCTTGGAACGACTCAAATGGTAACTTTTTCTTAGTATCAAATAATGCAGAAAGAACAGAAAGTACATGAATGATATGGGGGAAAGCTTAGTTAGTTATGCAGCTTTAGTACTTGTTGCATGAAAGTACCAAGAGGAATGCAAGGAATGCTCCCTTTATCTACTGGACATTATTCCATTGCTGGCAGTTTCACATCTCCAGGAGAAGTTATGATGACCAGGCAGAAACATACCTGTACTGTTATAGATTGCAACTGCATAGCCATGTTAAATGTCAAAGCCATCTTGATCTGGAAAGTCTGCATCTGGTTGGTCAAAGGATCAATAGGCTCTGGCAGTCTTTGTTCTGAAGATGTCAACTGTGAGGAGTCAACATCCATACTCTGTTTCAGCTGAGGCATAAACAGATTTTAGCAAAATATTATGCTCTGGTCATAACCATAAATCAGCTGTGCATTTGAATGAGGATGCATTCTGTCTGTGCTGTGTTGCTTTGAACTGAATACACCTGCAAGGTGCATTAGAATTTGCATCCCTGTTGACATTTAAATGCTACTAGCTGTGCATTAACACCTTGTTTATAGTATTGTGAGGGGGTTTGGGGGTAGGCTGCATGCCTGAGTCCTTTCTAATTCCTGTATTCAACAAGGATTTAGCACTGGCTGCCTAAATATGGGTGGCTAAGGTAACAAAGAAAGTGGCTCTGTGCCAGAGGACTGTCAATTTGAAGGACCAATACCAGAGTTGAGGTTTGTAAGCTAGAAGTGAGAAGCAGGCTAGGTGGCTGCAAGGCAGGGTCATGCCTGATTTCTGCTGGGATCCAAGCCTGTGGCTATGGGAGAAGCAATAACTTACTGTGGCGTTGATGCTGTGAATCCCTCCATCACAGGCTCAGGTTGTATATATGTGTAAATAAATCTTATACATAATAAGATACCACATTCTCCGCTGTCCCTCATTCCAAGTAAACTGAACCCAGGGTAAGTACCTGGAACCCCTGGAATTTCACACCACTAAGAGACGCGGGTGGATTGCAGCAATATGCTACTATAGCTAGACCAAGATCCTAACATTTTGACTCCCAGTTAGACAGCTATATATTTCAGATTTATTTTATTCATTAAAAATAAATAATTGAAAGGAACAATTACAAGGTTATCATGCATGACATCTAAAATAATCAAAAAGGGAATCAGGTAATTCTACTTTTACAGACTTATTTTTGCTTCTTCCTATTGTTATAAGGGATGCGGGTGGCGCTGTAGGTTAAACCACAGAGCCTAGGGCTTGCCGATCAGAAGGTTGGCAGTTCAAATCCCGTTGCTCGGTCCCTGCTCCTGCCAACCTAGCAATTTAAAAGCACGTCAAAGTGCAAGTAGATAAATAGGTACTGCTCCGGCGGGAAGGTAAACGGCGTTTGCTCTGGTGCGCTGCTCTGGTTTGCCAGAAATGGCTCAGTCATGCTGGCCACATGACCCAGAAGCTGTACGCTGGCTCCCTCGGCCGATAAAGCGAGATGAGCACCGCAACCCCAGAATGGTCAGGGGCCCCTTTACCTTTACCTTTATTGTTATAAGTACAGTGGTGCCTCGCAAGACGAAATTAATCCGTTCCGTGAGGCTCTTCGTATAGCGGTTTTTTCGTCTTGTGAAGCAAGCCCATTGACAGCTTAGCGGATTAGCGCTATTAGCGGTTTAGCGGCTTTTAGAGGCTTTTAGAGGCCTATCAGCTTAGCGGATCAGCTGATAAGCGGCTTAGCTGCTTAGAAAAAGGGGGAGGGGGGAAAACCCGCAGGAACTCGCAAGACATTTTCGTCTTGCGAAGCAAGCCCATAGGGAAATTCGTTTTGCGAAGCGCCTCCAAAACGGAAAACCCTTTCGTCTAGCGGGTTTTCCGTCTTGCAAGGTGTTCGTCTTGCGGGGCACCACTGTAATACATGTACAGTTTGTTTTTCTGCAGAATGAATTATTGTTCTGTGGTGTGTTTGTGTTGCTGCTATGTTGCAGATGAAGCTGAAAGATTAGCTTAGTTCATTGTGGTCTACAGATACTATTTTTTAAACTTTATCCTTTTCTAAGCACTGTACATTGGCTGGGGTCTCTTTAGGAAAATAAGCAATCTATACATCCGAAGTCACCAACATGGTGCATTTGAGATGTTGGCCTGCAGCTCCCATAATCCCCAGCCAGCTTGACCAGTGATCAGGGAGGAGAGGAGTTGTGCTCCAACAACCCCTGGAGGCTCCTCCCCTGGCTATCCCTGCCGTGCATATTATGAACTACTGAAGGTCTGTCATGGGCTGGGAGAGTGGAGGCAATGAGAATTGTCGTTCTTTTCCCAGCTCCAGTGCCCTGGACTTATACTCCCCTACTTCTCTATTCCTTCATCCAGCGTCATGAAAAGAGCAAAGGGTAAGGCCCAGATGATGATTCCCTACAATATCACCTTTCCCTTTATTATCTTCCCCACATGTCCAAAAACCATAGAGGACCAAGTCCTCTCAGGGCCATGGATTGCACTGCTTCCTTTTTCACTTCTTACCATTGATGTGCTCTTCATCTCTTATTTAAGGCAGCAGCAGGGTCCTCTTCATCCTCTTGTCCACCCATACTAGAGTTTGCATGTTGGGAAAGAGAAACAAGATGTTGACAATTGGTGTGTGTGTGTGTGTGTACCAGGGATAGTCAATGTGATGCTCTCCCGAGTATAGATCTCATCATTGAATGTGTTGGTCTCGTGTGGGGCACCAAGGAGAGCTTGGCTGTCTGGCTGGTGTACCGACCACCCAGCACACCTGCAGCCACCCTGTCAGACCTGCTGGAGGTGGTGGCGGGCTGGGCCTTGGAGTTCCCAAACCTACTGGTTTTGGGAGACTTCAACATCCATGCCGATGCCGCTCCCTCCTCACAGGCTCTGGACCTAGTGACTTCCATGGCAACACTACGGCTCTCCCAGGTTGTTTTGGGCCCCACTCATCAAGCAGGCCACACGCTGGGGCTTTGGGGCTGGTATAGATGTGATCATGCTCCCTGCTGTGGAAGTGCCATGGTCTGATCACTACGCTGTGAAAGCCAAGATAGACTTCCCGCTCCTCCCCGGCTCGGGTGGCGAACCTATTTGGGCTCGTCCGCGAAAACTGATGGATCCTGATAGATTCCGACAAGCCTTGCGGAACCCTGCTCCTCCTGGCGACTCATTAGATGACCTTGTTGAGGACTGGTATAACCGGCTCTTGGCAGCCATTGATGAGATCGCGCCTAAGCGCCCTCTGCGACCCCGTCGAAACCGGGCCCCTTGGTTTACTGAGGAGCTCCGGAAAATGAAGCGGGATCTCAGACGGCTAGAGCGAGTATGGCGACGGACTCGTGACGGAGCCTCAAGAACATCTTATAGGACGCTTATGAAAGCCTATGAGATGGCTATGAAAGCTGCTAAGAAATCTTACTTTGCAGCTTCCATTGCATCCGCTAGCTCTCACCCGGCACAACTTTTTAAAATAATTAGGTCAATAACGTCCTTAGGAGGACAACCAAATTTAAGCACAAATTCGACCCACAGCTGTGAGGCATTCGCGAGTTTTTTTGCGGAAAAAGTCCTGTTGCTCCGCCGTGACCTCCCTGCCAATTTAGATACAGTGGCTGAACTGGAGGCCCCTCGACTGACTTCAGGTCCAGTGTTGGACCATTTCGATCGGATACTCCCTACTGATGTGGATAGATTCCTCCAAGTTGGTAGGCCCACCACCTGCCTCCTTGATCCGTGCCCGTCTTGGCTGATTAGGGAGTGTCCAGATGTTGTGCAGACCCCCCTGGTTGAAATTATCAATTTGTCCCTTGACACGGGGAAATTCCCAGGGGAATTGAAGGAAGCAGTGGTATGTCCACTCTTAAAAAAAACTTCATTAGATCCCTTAGACCTATCCAATTACCGCCCAGTTTCAAATCTTCCATACCTGGGTAAGGTAATTGAGAGAGCAGTTGCTGAACAGCTTGGTAGGTTTCTGGAGGAAACATCGGCATTAGATCCATTTCAGTCCGGTTTCCGTCCTGGTTTTGGGACGGAGACGGCTCTGGCTGCCCTAACAGATGATCTCCGTAGACAACTGGATCAAGGCGGGTCAGGACTGCTGATCCTTTTAGATTTGTCAGCAGCCTTTGACATGGTCGATCATGATCTTCTGGACCACCGCCTTGCAGACGTGGGGATACAGGGCATAGCCCGTAACTGGTTGTGCTCTTTTATCTCTGGTCGGGGACAGAGGGTGGCACTAGGGAGGGAAATGTCGTCGCGCCACTCCTTGGTGTGTGGAGTGCCGCAGGGCGCAATTCTCTCCCCGATGCTTTTTAACATCTTTATGCGCCCCCTTGCCCAGATTATCCGGAGCTTTGGGCTGGGCTGTCACCAATATGCTGATGACACTCAGCTCTATCTGCTGATGGATGGCCACACTGACTCGGCCCCGAACACACTGACCAGATGCTTGGAAGCTGTGGCTGGATGGTTTCGTGGGAGCCGATTGAAACTAAATCCTTCGAAGACAGAGGTCCTATGGCTAGGTTGGGATGGCATGGGGATGAGGGACCAACTCCCTTCTCTTTGTTGTTGTTTAGTCGTTTAGTCGTGTCCAACTCTTCGTGATCCCATGGACCAGAGAACGCCAGGCACCTCTGTCCTCCACTGCCTCCCGCAGTTTGGTCAAACTCATGCTGGTAACCTCGAAAACACTATCCAACCATCTCGTCCTCTGCCGTCCCCTTCTCCTTGTGCCCTCCATCTTTCCCAACATCAGGGTCTTCTCCAGGGAGTCTTCTCTTCTCATGAGGTGGCCAAAGTACTGGAGCCTCAGCTTCACAATCTGTCCTTCCAGTGAGCACTCAGGGTTGATTTCCTTCAGTATGGAGAGGTTTGATCTTCTTGCAGTCCATGGGACTCTCAAGAGTCTCCTCCAGCACCATAATTCAAAAGCATCAATTCTTCGGCGATCAGCCTTCTTTATGGTCCAGCTCTCACTTCCATACATCACTACTGGGAAAACCATAGCTTTAACTATACGAACCTTTGTTGGCAAGGTGATGTCTCTACTTCTCAAGATGCTGTCTAGGCCTGTCATTGCCCTTCTCCCAAGAAGCAGGCGTCTTTTAATTTCGTGGCTGCTGTCACCATCTGCAGTGATCATTGAGCCCAAGAAAGTAAAATCTCTCACTACCTCCATTTCTTCCCCTTCTATTTGCCAGGAGGTGATGGGACCAGTGGCCATGATCTTCGTTTTTTTGATGTTGAGCTTCAGACCATATTTTGCACTCTCCTCTTTCACCCTCATTAAAAGGTTCGTTAATTCCTCCTCACTTTCTGCCATCAAGGTTGTGTCATCTGCATATCTGAGGTTGTTGATATTTCTTCCGGCAATCTTAATTCCGGCTAGGGATTCATCCAGCCCAGCCTTTCGCATGATGAATTCTGCATATAAGTTAAATAAGCAGCGAGACAAAATACAGCCTTGTCGTACTCCTTTCCCAATTTTGAACCAATCAGTTGTTCCATATCCAGTTCTAACTGTAGCTTCTTGTCCCACATAGAGATTTCTCAGGAGACAGATGAGGTGATCAGGCACTCCCATTTCTTTAAGAACTTGCCATAGTTTGCCGTGGTCGACACAGTCAAAGGTTTTTGCATAGTCAATGAAGCAGAAGTAGATGTCTTTCTGGAACTCTCTAGCTTTCTCCATAATCCAGCGCATGTTTGCAATTTGGTCTCTGGTTCCTCTGCCTCTTCTAAATCCAGCTTGCACTTCTGGGAGTTCTCGGTCCACATACTGCTTGAGCCTTCCTTGTAGAATTTTAAGCATAACCTTGCTAGCGTGTGAAATGAGTGCAATTGTGCGGTAGTTGGAGCATTCTTTGGCACTGCCCTTCTTTGGGATTGGGGTGTAGACTGATCTTCTCCAATCTTCTGGCCACTGCTGAGTTTTCCAAACTTGCTGGCATATTGAGTGTAGCACCTTAACAGCATCATCTTTTAAAATTTTAAATAGTTCAGCTGGAATACCATCACTTCCACTGGCCTTGTTATTTGCAGTGCTTTCTAAGGCCCATTTGACTTCACTTTCCAGGATGTCTGGCTCAAGGTCAGCAACCACACTACCTGGGGTATACGAGACATCCATTTCTTTCTGGTATAGTTCCTCTGTGTATTCTTGCCACCTCTTCTTGATGTCTTCTGCTTCTGTTAGGTCCTTTCCACTTTTGTCCTTTATTATGGAAATCTTTGTACGAAATGTTCCTTTCATATCTCCAATTTTCTTGAACAGATCTCTGGTTCTTCCCATTCTATTGCTTTCCTCTATTTCTTTGCATTGCTCGTTTAAGAAGGTCTTCTTGTCTCTCCTTGCTATTCTTTGGAAATCTGCATTCAATTTCCTGTATCTTTCACCATCTCCCTCACATTTTGCTTGCCTTCTCTCCCCCGCTATTTGTAAGGCCTCATTGGACAGCCACTTTGCTTTCTTGCATTTCCTTTTCATTGGGATGGTTTTCGTTGCTGCCTCCTGTATAATGTTACGAGCCTCCATCCATAGTTCTTCAGGCATTCTGTCCACCAAATCTAAATCCTTAAACCTGTTTCTCACTTCCACTGTGTATTCATAAGGGATTTGACTTAGATTGTATCTTACCGGCCCAGTGGTTTTTCCTACTTTCTTCAGTTTAAGCTTGAATTTTGCTATAAGAAGCTGATGATCTGAGCCACAGTCAGCTCCAGGTCTTGTTTTTGCTGACTGTATAGAGCTTCTCCATCTTTCGCTGCAGAGAATATAATCAATCTGATTTCGATGCTGCCCATCTGGTGATGTCCATGTGTAGAGTCGTCTCTTGTGTTGTTGGAAAAGTGTGTTTGTGATGACCAGCTTGTTCTCTTGACAGAACTCTATTAGCCTTTGCCCTGCTTCGTTTTGATCTCCAAGGCCAAACTTGCCAGTTGTTCCTTTTATCTCTTGACTCCCTACTTTAGCATTCCAATCCCCTATAATGAGAATAACATCCTTCTTTGGTGTCACTTCTATAAGGTCTTGTAAGTCTTCATAGAATTGGTCAATTTCGGTTTCTTCAGCACAAGTAGTTGGTGCATAAACTTGGATTACTGTGATGTTAAAAGGTCTGCCTTGGATTCGTATCGAGATCATTCTATCATTTTTGAGATTGCATCCCAGTACAGCTTTCGCCACTCTTTTGTTGACTATGAGGGCCACTCCATTTCTTTTACGGTTTCTTGCCCACAGTAGTAGATATGATGGTCATCCGAACTGAATTCACCCATTCCCGTCCATTTTAGTTCACTGATGCCCAGGATGTCAATATTTATTCTTGCCATCTCATTTTTGACCACCTCCAACTTACCCAGGTTCATGGTTCTTACATTCCAGGTTCCTATGCAATATTTTTCTTTACAGCATTGGACTTTCCTTTCACTTCCAGGCATATCCGCAACTGAGCGTCCTTTCGGCTTTGGCCCAGCCGCTTCATCAGCTCTGGATCTACTTGTACTTGCCCTCCGCTCTTCCCCAGTAGCATGTTGGACGCCTTCCGACCTGAGGGGCTCATCTTCCAGCGTCATATCTTTTATATGCCTGTTGACTTTGTCCATGGAGTTTTCTTGGCAGGGATACTGGAGTGGCTTGCCTGTTCCTCCTCCAGGTGGATCACGTTTGGTCAAAACTCTCCACTATGACCTGTTCATCTTGGGTGCCCTGCTCGGCATAGTTCATAGCTTCTCTGAGTTCTTCAAGCCCCTTCGCCACGGCAAGGCAGTGATCCATGAAGGGGCCCCTTCATGGATCCCCCCCTTCCCTTGCGGGGGCCCAATTAGTGCCATTGCCTTCCGTTAAGAGTTTGGGTGTAATCCTTGACGCCTCCCTTTCCATGGAGGCGCAAGTTACAGCAACAGCCAAGGCGACATTTTTCCACCTTCGCCGCATCAAGCAATTGGTCCCTTACCTTTCCCGCCCCGACCTGGCCACAGTGATCCATGCGACGGTCATCTCCAGGCTTGACTACTGTAATTTGCTCTACGCAGGGCTGCCCTTGAAGTTGACCCAGAAACTCCAGCGGGTACAGAATGCTGCAGCGAGGCTCCTCACGGGGTCTCTGCCATGGGAGCATATTCACCCAGTGCTTTTCAAGCTGCACTGGCTCCCGGTGGAGTATAGGGTTAGATTTAAGGTGCTGCTTTTGACCTTTAAAGCCCTTCACGGCCTAGGACCCTCGTACCTACGGGACCGCCTCTCCCGGTATGCCGCACAGAGGACCTCAAGGTCCATAAATAACAACACCCTAGTGGTCCCAGGCCCTAAATAAGTTAGATTGGCTTCGACCAGAGCCAGGGCCTTTCCAACTCTGGCTCCGGCCTGGTGGAACGCTCTGCCTCATGAGACCAGGGCCCTGCAGGATCTGATTTCTTTTCGCAGGGCCTGTAAGACAGAGTTGTTCCGCCTGGCCTTTGGCTTGGAGCCAATTTGATTCCCTCCCTCTCTCTCTCTTTTCCCCCCCCTTTCTTTTCCTTCTCCTCCTGCGATGAGGCTATATTTTAATATTTTAATGTTCCATTATTTTAATGTATTTTATTTTTGTTTTTAAGTTGTAACCATTCATCTTGTTTTTATTATTGCTTGTAAGCCGCTCTGAGCCCAGCCTTGGCTGGGGAGGGCGGGGTATAAATAAAAAAATATTATTATTATTATTATTATTATTATTATTATTATTATTATCATCATCATTCCTGACCATTGGTCGTGTCGGCTGTGGTTGAGGGGAGTTGGAATCCAGCAGCATCTCAAGGCCACTACGTTGGCTGCCACTGCTACCAAGAGCTGAAGTCGACAACAGAAAGAAAAATACAATCAAAAAATGTTCTCAGTTACCATTCACAGTGGCTTGAAGCTGACTGGCAACTGATTGGCTCTAAATTGATCTATGTCATCAAGTATTTGAACAAGGGCTTTTTGACCTTAAGATTTTAACAACCATAAATATTCTAGGGTTTTGTATAAATTATTTTTTATTGGGGAGTTTTGTGTTGCAAAGCAAACAGACGAACAGGGAACAGCACATCTATTGTCTCGACTTTCAATTCATAGTCTCTTTAACAGTTTATTTATGTTTGATGAGAGACATTTTTGTCAGACATCTTGCAGTAGGGGAAAAGGGGAGAGGGGGAAGAGGGGGGATAGTGTTTTTCATTCTATTGCTTATTCTTAGTGTAGGGGGGTTTGTGTCAGCATCACATGGGTCAGCATCACACCTTTGTTTATGTATTTACCGTATTCATTTTTATTGATATTGCAAGAGGTTAGGGCTTCCCAAGCTTGGTTGGTTGTGTTTAGTTGATTGCGGTGTGGCTTACTTGTGTGAGGGAGGTGGGCTAGGTTGTTGGGTCAGGTTAGCCATATTGATTTGTATGCCGTTGGAGGGGATAGGTCATTGTCCTGTTGTACTGCGTATATAATAAAGGGGAACCACACTGGGGTGAAGGCATCCTCCGTAGCTTGTCCCCATGCTAGTTTGAGTTTCCCATACATTTTTGTACCAGTGGTCTGTGTTCACTCCTGATAGGTCTTTACAGTGTCCAGCTATGATATTTCTAGCTGCTGAGAGTAAGTGACATGAATACCTTGAAGTGTACTTGTGTGTTGTTGTCTTGGAAGATATTTAATAGGGTGGGTTCTGGAGTTGTTTCTATTACCTGTTTTGCTATTTTAGAAATTTCCTGCAGCACTGATATCCAGAAGGATTGGACTTTGGGGCATTACCACCACAGGTGGAGGTGCATGCCTATTGCGGTGCAGCCTCTTCAGCATTTAGAAAAAGTTCCTGGGTGTATCTGTGCTAGCTTCCATGGTGTTAGGTACCATCTATATATAAGGTTTTGGGTGAGTTCTCTTCTTTTGGACGAGATGGATTTGAATGGTGGTTTAGACCATAGACTAGACCACTGGGTATGGTTTAATTCATGTCCTTTGTCCTGCTCCCATTATGGTAAGGGGGTCTGTAGTGTCTTGGAGTAGTAGTTTATATGCCCCTTTACTGTGTTCCTCTGTTGTTAGGAGGAGTTTCTCAAAGCTAGTCAGTGGCCTAGTGGCTGCTGTTTTTGTTGCTGGGAACAACCATTAGTATTCTTCTGTAAAATAAGTGATGTCTATATAACTTACGGGAGTCACTGGTTAATTGGGATACAGAATTTGAACTATTCCCTTTCCTTTTACTCTTCCTATGTCAGGGATGTTTACATTTGAATACTGTCAACAAATCATTTTTACTGATGATGTATTATAACTGATATTTGCTTGACTTTGTATTTGCTTGACATCGTGCTAGATGTTGTGCTCCTTTTAAAAGAATGTATAAACCTATTACCACTTTAAAATATTGTGATTGTATAGAAAAAGTCTACAAGGTTAAAACAATAAAAATACAGTTGTACCTGAGGTTAAGTACTTAATTCATCCTGGAGGTCCGTTCTTAACCTGAAACTGTGCAGAACCTGAGGTACCACTTTAGCTAATGGGGCCTCCCGCTGCTGATGCACTGCCGCCGTGCGATTTCTGTTCTCATCCTGAAGCAAAGTTCTTAACCCGAGGTACTATTTCTAGGTTAGCGGAGTCTGTAACCTGAAGTGTCTGTAACCTGAAGCGTCTGTAACCCGAGGTACCACTGTACATTGATTCCATCTGTAAAACCAACACAAACAATACTGTATCCAACAATGTTACCTTGAAAAGGCCATTTAAAGGGAAAAAAGAAAAAGTACTTTGGAGAAGCACCTAAAACAGCAAATACAGTGGTACCTCGGGTTACGAACTTAATTTATTCCCGAGGCCCATTCTTAATGCGAAACCGTGCTTAACCTGAGGTGCACTTTCACTAATGGGGCCCCCACTGCTGCCACACCGCCACCACATGATTTCCATTCTCATCCTGGAGCAAAGTTTGCAAGCTGAGGTACTACTTCCGGGTTTGCGGAGTCTGTAACCCAAAGCGTTTGTAACCCAAGGTAACGTAGTTGGCACCATCCTAATTCCAGGCGGATTGTATTCTGAAGTGTGGCTGCCTCAGGTTCTCATTAAATGACCTTGCAGGACATGTGGATTACCACAAGAGAGCCTCACTCAATGACCTAAGGGCTCAAGGAAACAGCCTGTCAAGGAAAAAGGTCCAGGCTATTAGGGTTTTATACACCAACAGTAAAATCCCAAATTTTGCCCAGTAGCTGATTGGCAGCTGGTTCAAATCCTTGAGCAGCAGTGTCCCATACGGGTGGGAGGTGGCATTCTGAACCAGCAGCAGCTTTTGGACTTCACATAAAGCATGCAGTAGTAATGTCTTTATTACCAAGGTAATAAAAGTACTTGTTAGACTTCTTGCTCACTTTTTTTGAGTTACAGTGGTACCTCGGGTTAAGTACTTAATTCGTTCCGGAGGTCCGTACTTAACCTGAAACTGTTCTTAACCTGAAGCACCACTTTAGGTACTGGGGCCTCCCACTGCCGCCACACCGCCGGACCACGATTTCCGTTCTCATCCTGAAGCAAAGTTCTTAACCCGAGGTACTATTTCTGGGTTAGCGGAGTCTGTAACTTGAAGCATATGTAACCTGAGGTGTATGTAACCCGAGGTACCACAGTATTACAAAAATCACTCAAAGTGACTTACAACAATAAAAAACCTTGCATTAAAACCAGCCTAAAGCAAAACGGAAAAATCTAAAACATTTTTAAAATATCTATGATTCTATGATCCCACCTGCTGAAAGGGCTGACCAGTGCCTGACCCACAGTGACCAAACTCTGCATGTGTCCTCCAAGTCCGGGATATCTAAGGGACTGTCTCCTCCTCTGCTTATCCCGTCTGCTCCCTAAGATCCCTCAGAAAGGCTCTTGTCTGTATTTTGAGGCACTACTGATCAGGCGAGACAGAGAGCCTTGCCCGTACTTTAGACAACCTTGCCTACCCTTATGGTTTCTAATGACTGGTTAAAACTTTTTTTTCTAGCAACCATTTATCTTACCGATCAGATGGTTTTTATGTGGCAGAATCACATTTTATCCTCTGGTCCTGTTTCCATTTTCATACTTTGGGGTCTTTTTTTTCTTTTGTACATTATTACCAGATCGTTTTTAATTGTTGTAAGTTGATGCAAATGCATTAGAAGGGTATGGAACACATTTTCAGATGAATAAAGGGATAAAAGCAGCTTTATTAATAACATCTAAAGTATTTGTCCTTATGTTAGAGACTTCAGAATCTAGACCAGAATGGAAAAATCCAGGCAGCAATATTTTTAAAACACAAGTTTTATTGACTTTGGTTTAATTTGTCAGACAAATAAAGCAAAGGGGTGCATTCAGGAAAAATGAGAGAATGCCCCCGAACACCAGGGGCAGACAGTTTTTATCCCCTTAGGCAAAGCAAAGTTCAGCCCTTGACCCACCCCTTACATATTCCTCTTTATACATATTCATTAAAAGCTCTACCAATTAAAGAATTGATGGTGGCCCTTCGGTTCCAGGCTGCATTATTCACTAGGTGGCACTGATGGCTTATAATCCTCTTGACCTATTTGCAATTCCTTGTAAAACCACATCCTGACCATCTGTGTTCTCACCTTATTTTGTGGTGGGCTACATCTTTCCTGTTGTTCGCTCTATTCTCGGTCTGTTTACCAGAATTTTGGTCAGCAGCTAGCTACAGGTGTGAAATGTTCTGACCACACATGCTGCATTTGCAAAGAATGCTTTTGCAAACAGAAGAGAGATAGCTTTTAGCCTTTTTAGCTTGCTCCTTTTAAAATGGCGTTTTTGGATTATAAAATGGCTCCAGCCTGGCTCTCCAAAGTGGACCTCTGGTCTCCACTCCTTCACTTATGCATGTCCATATGTTTGCTCTTCTGTAAAGAGAAAAATGGGTGCTGTGGTCCCACAGCATGGTCTGAAAGCTTGTGAGGCTGAAGCTAAGCAGGGTTGGGTCTGGTCAGTGCCTGGATGGGAGACCTCCCCCTTGCATTCTGTGACAGGACATAACTGTAATGAAATAAATAATGGAGAGCCCCAGACTCTAGAGAGAGAGCCTTTCCTCAGTTTGTGCCTTCCAGCTGTTAGAACATAGAAAGCTCCCTTTATACAGAGTCTGGCCATTGGACTATCTAGCTTGGTATTGTCTGGCACCAGCCTTTGCACAATTTCAGGGTGGATATTCTCCCCCCCTCCCTGGAGATGGCCAGGGACTGAACCTGGGACCTTCTGCTTGCAGGGCAGATACTCTACCATTAGTTATGGCTGAAGCTGAAGGTGTTGTAGTCCAAGACAGCTGGAGGGCACCAGGATAGGGGAAGCTGCTACAAGAGAAGCACACATTTTTGAACAGGAAACTGGAAGTGGGGTATTTTTTTTCCTGCTCAAAATAAGTAGTAGAACCATTTTCCAGGAAATTGCAAGATGAAGTGCAGCAAGATTTATTGAAATTGAGGCCCTGCAGCTGCATTGCTTGATTGAGATACAGTCCACAGGTGCCAGGACTTGAGAATTTTTACCTAAACAGCAAGTTGCAAGTGCTATTCCCATTCAGATAAAGCATGTATTATTCAAATGGCTTTAGTAGCTTTTTTTTTTTTATCTGCACAGTGTCATTATTCACAGAACAGACTAACCCTGCTTTTTTCTTCTTCTCATGATAAAGTTAATCTTTGCACTGTAGAGATTAGTGAGGTTATGACACCGTTAGCTAAATCTATCCTTCCCACAGCTCTTACTACTAAAGCTGACCCTTCCAGCAATAATTCCTTATATATCCCACCCAGGAATTACTTAGTAAGGCACAAGTGTGATTTGAACCACCCTGTGTGACCCTCCATCTCCTTGATCGCCACTTAAATATCACTGATCAGGAGCAAACTTTCCCAGCAAATTCCTGCAGCTGACTTGGCTTTGACAGCAATTGTTGCTACTTAGGAGTCTAACTTAGGAGTTTTTACTAACTTATTTTGAATCTCTGAAGCTGAGTTTAATTTTTAACATGTATTTTTAATGGCATTTATATGGTAGATTTCAGAAAGTGTGTTATCTCTATATAACGTGTATAATCTGTATTTAAATGTATAATAATATGTACACCAGTAATTGCTGTTTAAAGGCGTTATCAGGAGGGAGCTTAACTGAACCAAGAATCAGAACTGGAACTTGTTTACAATGCTTGATCTCAGTTCTGTATCATCTCATGTTTTCACTGATCATGTACAAAATGTTTTCCCCCTGGTAGTATATAGCCAGAAAATCAGCCCCCTTCATCCAGAGCAGGTTGTGGAAGAGGAGAGCCATGTATGTCAAGTACTGAGTTCCTTTGAGGAAATGCAGGATATAACTGTATTAAGTAAAAATCCATAGCATTGAATTCCTACAGAGAGCAAGCTCAGCCTCTGTGTCGCTTTCAGGCCCACTTTCAAGACTACCTCCCAAAAGGCAAACTAGCTTTCTACCTCCCCCAACCAAGCAATGATTGACATTTCTAAGAAAAATAGGTACAGGATATTGGATCCATTCAAAGTCAGCACTCAAACAAGAAAAAGGATGTTAACAATTGGTTCATAAACTTCTATAAATACTTTTTTATGAAGCCTCCAATCTGGCTTCAATCTTTGATGTTGTCCCAATTTCCTATTTTTGACTGAACTCTGCTTTTCACCTATTGGGAAAATACACAGCTATACTCTGTCAATTTGGGGCCGCACATCCCTTGCGTGAAAAATAATAACCCACCCAGAGAATACCTTTAGGTGTTTGTGCAATTTTTAAAAAATACACCATTTTGGAATCATGGTTGCATGCAACAGAAAGGCTTCTTCTCACAGCCATCCAGAAATGTTGTGATTACTATGAGCATAAGACACCCATTACCCATTCCTTGAAAATACCACATGGTGCTTAGCAGTGAGTGTCTGCAACCAGTTTGAATTTATAGGCATAACTGAGGCACTCCCTTAACTGTTGTTCTAACTTAACAATATCCTCTGGTAGATTCTTCCCCACTACACACATACATAAATGCTGGCATATATGTTTGGTTTTTCCCAAGAGGTCTTTTCAAAGGTTTCCAGCTTAAAAAAAAAGTAAAAAGATTACCAGATATAATATGTTCAGCCGCATATTAGAACATTTGAATATGAATATGTAAAGTCATTGCCAAAAACTATTGAGCTTATGATCAGGAGTAGATTTTATTTTATTTTATCTTAGTTCAGTTCAGTTCAGTTATTATTATTATTATTAATTTTTAAGACTCCTTATTCTTGTACTTAAGTATAAAGAAATGTCAAAAGGGGCTTAATAATGGGCACAGTCTAATAAATGGTAAACCCTTCACAAATCCGGAGTGTAGTCCCTAAGGCGGCTGAAGGGTGCCTTCTCTGCCTCCTTCTGGCAGCTCCTGCAGCCAGGCAGGTGCCAAATGTCTGGCTCTGCTTTCCTTTGGACCCCATCAGTGCCAGGGGGGAGGAAGGGGGCGGTGTGGGTGGGCCACCCCAGGTATCACCACTGAGGAAGGTGACAAAATGCCGGGCGGCACTCACCATGGGGCCTGCAGGTGGTTTGGGTGCCCGCAGGTTCCGCGCTGCGCCAAACGGTCTGCCCACCGCCTCCCCCTCAGCTGTAGGGCGGCTGAGGGGGAGGAAGCAGGCAGACTCCTCAGAGGCCCCGCGGAGCGTCCTGCCCCAACTCGCCCCAACCCTGGGGGCCGGGCACATGTGCTGCCCCAGGCACCCAATCGGCTGCATCAGTGAGGCTGAGGCATCTTGTCAGCTGGGCAGCCCAGGAGCTCCAGACACACTGCCCAGACTTGTGCCTTGGGGAGGTCACTCTGGGGCTGCTAATGCAGCAGTTTGACTTCACCCCCAGAGGGATGCCAACAGCAACAACTATAAATGGTAAAGCCACTGGGTGGTATCCAATGGGGGCTTGGTGCTTCGGCTTGTGTGGATCAGGATGCTTAGTCTTCACCCCCCCTCCCCGCTGTGGAGCCCTTACCCACTGAAAAAGTTGCTTCTGAGTCTTGGGGGACCTTCTGAAAGAGTGCAGGGTGTGGCATGAAGAACTGCAGTAGGGGAGGGGGAGCAAATACTTGTTGCCTTGCCTTAATGTAAGAAGACCCACTTTCTAGGATCACAGTGCCAGCACAACTTGATGCTCCTGTTTTCTAGGTTGGGATAGAATCTCAGGCGCAGGGGCTGGATGAGGCCCTCCAGGCCCCTCTGTCTGGTCCTCAGCCCTCTCCCCAGGCCAGACCTCCCAGTCCTGCTCTGAGTCCTGCTCTGTGAGTTCCTTTGTCTGGGTGAAATGTGTCCTTGGAGTGTGGTAATGATGTATCTTTCTTCCCTTGATGGAGGGGGTGGGGGTGGGTGGGATACCATTTGTCTTTTCTGTGACTGGAATTTGGCCAACTGTGCACAGTGATGAGTCACACCCATTGCTCTGCCCACTGTTGCCTCGGGCTCCACTCTCCAGTGTCCTGGACAACCCTTGAGGTTCTCCATGATGGGATGCAACCCTCAGGCTGGAGAAGGTTTTCCTCCTCTCTTCTAGGTGCTTGAATCCAGCAAACGTTATGCGTTTAGGATGCATACACACAATACAGTTAAAGCACATTTGAAGCACATTCTGAACTCAAAGAATTCTGGACATAGGGAAGTTTTTTTAAATGTTTAATGTTTTATTATGTTTGTATATGTGTCGGAAGCTGTCCAGAGTGGGGCAACCCAGTCAGATGGGTAAGGTACAAATAACAGAGTTGTTGTTGTTGTTGTTAATTAATTAATTAGTTACTGCAGTTTCTGAGGGGTAACCTACAGTGCCTTGAAAACCTACAGGGCCCAGAATTCTTTGAAGAAGAGAAATGTGCTTTGAATGTGCTTTAAAGGTATATCTGTGTAGGCAGCTGATATCTTTCCCAACAGTTCTTTTTATAATCTCATTGTCCATCTCTCCCACTTTCTGCCCTAATCTATCCTCATGAAATTCAAACCTTTAACTTCCGATTTCTGTGCTTCTGTTCATCAAAAGATTTAAGTTTTAAACTTTTTTAAATGTTACATTTATTACAAGATAAACATTGTTCTGAAAGGCAACCAGCACTTTTGATACACACTTGTTGATGAATCTCTCCCCCCTCCCAATATATAGAAATTCCCAGCGGTTGCTAAACCAACACAGAGGGTTTTACTCTTTGGAGAGTTAATATACATCATGTGGGCTCAGGTTCTTTCCAGCTTAGTACACTGTTTCTTTTGAAGGATTCGCTTTCCTGAGTTGAACTTTCAGGACTCAGAACACCTTATCACACTTTCACAAGACCTTCTTTCTGATAATTGAAAAAAAGCAAAAAACAAAAGCCCAACAGCCTGTCAGGGCTTGTGCCAGTTAAATCCAAGCTCTCGGGGGATTTGCTTTTCTTTTGGCGTCAGATTAGATGTTCAAACGAAGCCGTGTTTTGGAGCTGCAAGTGGATGTCTGTAGAACTCTTAATGAGGCTAATCCCATGCCGCCACATTCCAAGCAGCTAATGGGCGCAAGTTCATTGCTTACTTTAACATCTCTTGGTCAAGAATGGAATGAATGACTTTGCTGGTGGGCGGTCAGGAGTGAATTATTAGGAGTAGAATGACCAGCAGCAGAAATGCGGACAAACTGCCCAGAGAGAACTTTAGACAGACTCAAAGGCGGATGATCAGGTAAATCGTAACTAACATTATTATTATTTGGTGGCAGTGCTTAGTAACAAAATATTTCAGGGATATAAGACAGGAATAAATTTAAACTCCCACTATGAATGTATACATTTACAAGTAACTGTATGTTTTGCTATTTAGTGCTAGAATAATCTATAGAATAATGATGGTGAAAAAATGGATCACAAATTTGTTTCATTCATGAAAGACATTATCATTCACAGTTTATTATTCACTGCTTATATCTAACATGCAGAAGTAATTGATAATTGCAAATTCATTAAATAATTGTTCTTGCTTTTGTGCCTTCATTCTGCAATATCTGTTAATGTAAATTAGTACTGATATGCTGCATTCATTGCCACTGATGCATTTCTTACTAACTAGCTGGTTTGGCCTGTAGAATGGAATGCCTTCTCCTTCGATTGCAGTGAAAATCAGTAATTATTAATAAGTAATTTATAGTTTCCTTGGGGCTGAAAAGACAGTAGTGGTTCAAATATTTTTTAAACAATGAAGGGTTTTTTCATACTTCAGTACCACACAAGACAGATTTTTGCCTAACTTCACGAATTTGAAATTAATGATATCATTGAAAATTAGAGGCAGATTATTATAGTAATAAATATTTTACTGTTTTTCTATTGGTAGTCTATTGCTATAGCTGAAATTTGGGCATATATTGTATACAATTTTATTTATTAACTTTTGTCAATTGATCTTAATATCTTTCCTATCAGCCGACACACAAAAATACTACTTAGCACCAAATGCTGGGATACGTTCTGCTTGTGAAATTCTAAGTAGCTTATTTTTATTTCGTTAAGATTTTTATACTCTGCTATAATGTTTATCCAAAGCAAGCTTACACTAAAAATTAAAACAAAGCAATAATAAAATATGCAATAAACCTAATAAAAGTAATTAATAATATGAGAACAATGGTCACATTAAAATAATAATTAAAAGAGCAAAGTAACAGAAAGTCTGATTAGAAAGATTGTTGTCAGGTCTAATCAGGCAATTCTTTAATAATAATAATAATAATAATAATAATAATAATAATAATAATAATTTATTATTTGTACCCCCGCCCATCTGGCTGGGTTTCCCCAGCCACTCTGGGCGGCTTCCATAGAAACCAGAAAACACTAAAATATCATACATTAAAAACTTCCCTGAACAGGGCTGCCTTAAGATGTCTTCTGAATGTCAAGTAGTTGTTTATCGTTTTGACATCTGATGGGAGGGCGTTCCACAGGGCGGGCGCCACTACCGAAAAGGCCCTCTGCCTGGTTCCCTGTAGCTTTGCTTCTCGCAATGAGGGAACCGCCAGAAGGCCCTCGGCACTGGACCTCAGCGTCCGGGCAGAACGATGGGGGTGGAGACGCTCCTTCAGGTATACTGGGCCGAGGCCGTTTAGGGCTTTAAAGGTCAACACCAACACTTTGAATTGTGCTCGGAAACGTACTGGGAGCCAGTGTAGGTCTTTATGTGGTCTCGGCGGCCGCTCCCAGTCACCGGTCTAGCTGCCGCATTCTGGATTAGCTGTAGTTTCCGAGTCACCTTCAAAGATAGCCCCACGTAGAGCGCATTGCAGTAGTCCAAGCGGGAGATAACCAGAGCATGCACCTCTCTGGCAAGACAGTCCGCGGGCAGGTAGGGTCTCAGCCTGCGTACCAGGTGGAGTTGGTAGACAGCTGCCCTAGACACAGAATTGACCTGTGCCTCCATGGACAGCTGTGAGTCCAAAATGACTCCCAGGCTACGCACCTGGTCCTTCAGGGGCACAGTTACCCCATTCAGGACCAGGGAGTCCTCCACACCAGCCCGCCCCCTGTCCCCCCAAAACAGTACTTCTGTCTTGTCTTATACTTAACAGAGTGTTTCATATTTTACTTTTAAATTTAACCTTGTTAGACCAGCAAATTAATTTTCTCTAAGCTACATTTTAAAGATAGCGCTCCAGAAATATTTTATGGGCAAATTCATCAGTGGCAACATTTGAATAGTTTATGTACATTTTCATAAAACCTCATAAGTGAACCAAGAAATATGGATAAAATAGCTGCTTCTTGGTATTTTTGTGCTAGGCAGCTATCCAATAAAATTTAACACATAATAGTAATTTAATATTTACGTGGCGGGGGAACGATGACTATCAGCACTCCAGTCACCTAAATATTAAACTAAATAAGTGAGGCAATGCAATTCAATAAAGCATAAGGTGTTTCACATTTCAAGTAATTCTTTGAAAAATTAATCATTAACCATTTTCTCTTAGTATGTAATACTTTCACAAGGCAACAATTACGCAGATGCACACACACTTCAAGGACAGGAACAGTGTGTTTCTATAAAATAATCATTTATTTCAATTGCTTCTGCTACAACGTGCTAACTACATGTTTTGCCAACACCTGTTCATTGCAAAATAAATTTGTGCCCTTATTTTATGTTTTGTGTGTTTTGACTTCTAATTAAATATCCGCTCTAAGGTTGCAATCTTGTGCATACAAATTAAGTTCAAATAGGGTTCTGTGTGTGTTTTAGCATGGCAAACATGGGTTTCTGTGAAATCAGAACTCATGAGAGGTTAGCTAAGGTTACCCCACTGCATGCAAGCCTAATTATTAGTTTAAACATGATCAAGCTTACTCTCATATGTGTGGAAAGAATATTCAGGCAAAGCAAACAAATTATGATAATAAAGGTATTATAAACCCTCATTGTGAAAACTTGTTTAAAGCGTTTTCCAAACCCCAACACTCCTCATTTCCTTCCATGCCCTTAGCGCTGGCCGAGGCTTGTACTGGGAATGTGTGCTCCGCCGTGCCATTTTCCTGGAATGTGAGAAACAACAATTTCTTCCTTCTTTACTACAGGGCTGCATTTTGACTTGTGCCACCGCAGGTTTGCTTAACCAATCAATCAATTTCCTTTATTCGACCGATAGTCAGAAATAAAACACAGAAATAAAACACAATACAGAATTATGAACTAAAACATCATAGGGGTATATGAATAAGGTAGGGCCACAGCACTAAACCTCTCACAGATAACCCACATCAAGGCATTCAATTGTACGCTTCCGACGCTTGAGTGCCAGGAAAAGAAATTTAGCCACTGACAAAGTTGTTTTCCTAGAAGACTTATTTAGCAGATATGCTGTCTGCTTTCCTCTTTGTCGGGGACTAAGCTGGGGTAAGTATGGGGTTATAAGATACTGTCTTAAATCGTTGGTTTGCTTAACAAATTTAAGATCAGAGCACCAGCTACATCAAGGATATCTATACTTGGCTTTCCCATTGTAGGGTGGCTGTAGGAAACTAAAGAGGAAATCATTAAAATATAATCTGGTACTAAAATCACTTTGATATGTCTATAGTCTTTTACTGTACCGATGATATTTTATAGGGTATTCATTTATGAAAAGCTTTACTTCTGAAAAAATCATATATAGCCTGAAGAATGTTAATGGAACAAACACTGTTCCTTCTAGTCAGAAATGAACTATGGCAATTAATTTTTCAAAGCTGATGTTTTTGCCAGGGCATGAAGTAGCAGGAAGTAAATTCAAGGGACCGGGCTGCTGTTTTAGGTATAAATGGCATTTAATGCATGCTACTCCTCCTTAGCATGTTTGCACTTGCACCACCGTAACTGTGTGCTTAGCATTGTAGCAACAGTCTTTTATCACATAGCCTATAGCTACCATAAGCACTCATGTAAATCTCATCAGCTCTAATCAACATCTTTGAATGCATTTTGTTTCTTTGCATGTTTTCTAAATATATCTGAATTCAGAGGGGGGAGGGAGGGGGAGGGAGGTCATCTCTTAATTGCTGGAGTGGTACTTTTTGTCCTTAGATTAATTATTAAAAACATCATGTTGACTTGAAATAGGCTACTTAGGCTTACCCGCTTAGCCACTTCTGAGTCAAAGTGCATAGAATTGTTCCATTAGAAAATTAAGATAATTTTAAGAATTATAAAAATTATGCTATTGCTAGTTTTCCCCATTGACCCAATGCACACCCACTCTACTTGAGAACAAAAACCCTGCTTATACCGCCTGCTCTTTTTAAAGATAGCATCCACATAGTGAATGGCTTCTCCAGAATGAGCAGAAGCTAAGATTTTGCATGCTTTTTGCTTGTTCATTTCTGGGCTTTTTCATTTTGTTATCTTTGCATGCTGCTAGATGCAGATTGAGGGTGATACCAGCTTCTATTGATGGTACAGTGGCATCTCGGGTTACAGACGCTTCAGGTTACAGACTCCGCTAACCCAGGAATAGTACCTCGGGTTAAGAACTTTGCTTCAGGATGAGAACAGAAATCGTGCTCCGATGGCGCGGCGGCAGCAGGAGGCCCCATTAGCTAAAGTGGTGCTTCAGGTTAAGAACAGTTACAGGCAGTGGCGTAGCGTGGGTTGTCAGCACCCAGGGCAAGGCAAGTAATTTGCACCCCCTAACCCGTGGATTTGCGCCCCCTAACCCTAACCCCCAGATGTTGCGCCCGGTGCGGCCGGGCCCCCCTGCACCCCCCACGCTACGCCACTGGTTACAGGCTAAGAACGGACCTCCAGAAAGAATTAAGTTCTTAACCTGAGGTACCACTGTACATGATTCAGAAAGCATGTTTCTCTCAAAGAGGTTGTTGCCAATTGGCAAAAAAAATACTAGAAGAGAAACAAATAGAGCAGTGAATCTCAACAGGCAGCCTGGCTAAAGGAGTGGCTCAGCTAGGGCTTGACCCCTGGCCTGAAATCCACAGCATGGGGTGTGTGTGAAAATGACGACCTAGAGAGCAGCAGATGGTGGGATATGGTATACAGGCCCTGCATTAGCCCCTGGGGTGGCGTGGACATGCCAAATCCTGCTAGGGCTAACACTGGGTCATCACAGCACCCGTTTTCTTCTTCTTTAGTAAAATGTTATATAGTCAGGGGGCAGACAAGAGGTGTACAGTACATGTTTACAGGTGCTAATTTTATTTTATTATATCAGTTGTTTTCAACCAGTGTGCCATGGCACCCTAGGGTGCCCTGAAGGATGGTCAGGGATGCTGCAGGGGTGTCCCTCTTTCCTTCCCTCCTTCCTCTGAAGCCCTCTTGCATCTCTGCCTCCCAAAGGCTTGCCCAGCTGTTTATTGCAGCAGCCCTGGCCATAAGCTCCACAGGCGAATGTCGCCTCTGGGAGGCACCGCTCTTTGGGGCTCCCAAGGAGAAGGAAGAGGAGAGGAGGCTGAGGGAAGCTGTTCAAAAAGGGCTGAGGGCTGCCAGCTCTGCAGGCAAGGGGGACCTAACTGGGCTCCTGAGCCCCACAAAGGAGCCTCAGAAAGAATATACGGTAGTTGGTTAAGGGAGCCTTGGACTCAAAAAGGTTGAAAATCTCTGTATTATATGATCATTTGCTACAACAAAATGGTGATTATTCCCTGTTTATCATCAGGGCAACAGAAACAAACTCAATTTTTTTTTACCCTTGTCATCAGAGTATTTCTTCTTTTTAATCAGGGTTGGAAAAATGCTTTTAGCTTGTTTTTTGCATGTGGATGCAGTTGTAAATCATGGAATGGGGTACGGGGAGGGAAGAAAAATGTTAATTGTGTGCTTCAGCACTGAAGTGATTCACAAGTCTATCTAAAGGAAGACATCATAAAACCATTAAGTCCAGAGTCTAAAATTGCACAGCTGTATGGAACTCAATGCATCTTCAGCATTCTTGTTCTTTTTCCGGCACAACTTGGTCTGCTGATGTTCAAATGTAACTGCTGCTTTATATTGTGGCTCCCCTTGTTTGGTGCTTCTTATGTCCTCCTCTCTTGTTCATATTTTCTTTTGCTGAGAATGAGATATAACATAGATATATATCTTTGAATGGGATATAACACAGAAAGGTAACAGAAACAAACTTAAAAAACAACAACCCACCTATAGGAATAGACAAAGTTAGACCAGGTTTCCTCCTATGTTCCCAGTGGAAATGATGATAATATGTGTTACACTACAGGAAGGAAAGCCTGATACTTAGCACGATCATTTAAGGATTCTCCAGGTGTGTCCCACTTTGATGGATGGTTTCTAAAGAGATGTGTACAAGTGTATGGTGCTGGTGTTAATCTGGTGCCAGAATGCACTTTTGAATGTTGACAAAATTTCACAAATATTTCTGGTTGCGAAGCAGAACAAAATCCATTCCACACCTTGGGATTCTACAAATGATGTTCTTATTTGTTTCCTTCCTGCTTCTGGATTCCCTGTTTTTCAAGGTAGTCAGTATGAATTGTATGATAATCTATATTCTAATCCTGCCATAAACAAGTGGATTCTGAGCTTTGACTTAATTAAGAAGTCAGATGTGTTTAGTGATACCCATGCAAAAGACAGCCATACCTCGGGTTAAATACGCTTCGAGTTGAGCGCATTCGAGTTACTCTCCTTGGCAACCCAGAAGTAACGGAGTGCGTTACTTCTGGGTTTCGCCGCTTGCGCATGCGCAGTTGCTCAAAATGATGTCACGCGCATGCGCAGAAGCAGCAAAAAGCGGCACACGCATGCTCAGATGTCCCATCGCTAGTTACGTTTACCTCTAGATGGAAACGGGGCTCCGGAACAGATCCCGTTCGTATCTAGAGGTACCACTGTAGCTGTTTTAAGTGATTTCAAAACAGCAAAAAGAATTTAACGTCAAGGGGTTTCTCACCAATTGGAGAGGTTTAATGTATCGTTATTTTCATTTGTTTTATTTTGTTGATTAATATTAATGCTGTATGCACTCCATCAAGCCCCACAAGAAATGCCAGTGGAGCCTTTCCTTGAAAAGCACAACCCCTAAACTGTGCTACTGTGGAGCATCCTATGTTAAATGCTTTGTTGTCCTTTAAAAATGATATTGAACAGGAAATTTATTTTATGGATTTTTTATTCATCTCTTTTTCAGGCTCAGAAGTCATGGATAGAAAGAGCATTTTACAAAAGGGAATGTGTTCACATCATACCCAGCACCAAAGACCCCCATAGGTATGGCATGGCTTTTGTCAATGAACTTGCTTTTCATGACAGCTTATACTTAACCTATTATATCTCATTGGATCTTGGCTTTTGATACCTGTCAGAGAAGAAACAGCTCTATTTTAGTAATTGCCAGGCAACAAATGTTGTTAAACTAAGATGGACACAATATGAATTTGAACGTAATGTAGCTCTTTAACCAGGTTTTTGGCTAATTAACATTCTATGTTCTTTTAGATGTCTTTGTGGGAGTATTGGTTTGCTTTTGTTTTTATTATGTATTTTGTGTTCTAATTTTGAATTTTTATGTTGTGAACTTCCCTGTGATCTTTGGATGAATGGCGGTATACAAATTTAATAATAATAATTTTCCTTTACCCAGGAAAATACTTAAGGTTAGAGATATAGCTGTTCTTGCATGAAAAACATGAATGCTAACAGAAAATACATATACAGTGGTACCTTGGTTTGCAACCATAATCCGTTCTGCAGGTCCGGTTGTAAAACAAAACAGGTTGTAACCCAAGGTGTTCTTTTGCCAATGGGGCCTCCAAAAAAAATGGTTTGTAATCCAAAAAAAGAGACACGCACTTCTGGGTTTGGCGTGGTTGTAATCCAAAACAGTTGTAATCCAAAGCGGTTGCAAACCAAGGTACCACTGTATCCTGCATTATAAGTAAAATATCTTTTTAACGTAATACAGCCTTTGAGAAGAAGTTGGGACAATATTTAAATGACCATTTCTTACCATTTTCCATTTCTTAAAAGTGTAATTTTCTTGAAGTATCATGGAAATTTAAATGTTTTCAAGTTCTGTTAGCCCATAGTGGCAAAAAATATTTATTGTATCAATTATTTCAGTTTGTGTAAGCTCATGTTTAACCTACTTGAAATCCCTGCAATATAACCTCTCCATGGTGTCACCAAGAATATGTGAAAAGGCTCTCTTGCAGTGATTTCATGTAAGTTAAAGACATGCTGCTGTACAAAGGCTGGTGCTGAGGGCCATTCTTGCAGCCTGAAATGGCTTTGGGGTATGTCTTGTGGATGTTTGCTTGCAATAAGACAAAAACAGTTGTACAAAGGTAATTTCATAATTTGGATATGCAGTTCATATACAGCATTCCAAAGTTACCTTTACCAAGGTAAAGGTACCCCTGACCATTAGGTCCAGTTGCGGACGACTCTGGGGTTGCGCACTCATCTCGCTTTACTGGCCAAGGGAGCCGGCGTTTGTCCACAGACAGCTTCTGGGTCATGTGGCCAGCATGACTAAGCCGCTTATGGCAAACCAGAGCAGTGCACAGAAACACCGTCTACCTTCCCGCCGGAGTGGTGCCTATTTATCTACTTGTACTTTGACGTGCTTTCGAACTGCTAGGTTGGCAGGAGCAGGAACCAATCAATGGGAACTCACCCCGTCACGGGGATTCGAACCGCCGACCTTCTGATCAGCAAGCTGAAGAGACTCAGTTGTTTAGACCACAGCGCCATCCATGTGGTACTGGTCCACAATTTGGCCAATAAAAGGTGTCACCTTATTGCCTGTGAAGAGAGATGAGGAACTGGTGAGCCTCCAGATGTTGAACTCCACAAGATGGAATTTCTAGTGCAGTAGCATCTAGAGGGCCATGGTTTCATTTGACATTTACCTTTGAGCCTGTGGACATAAAGGGATGCAAATCAAAGTTGATCTGCGTCAGAGTGACCAGCCATGTGTACCTTTGAATAGTACTAACTTAAAGAGAATGTTGGCGGGTATAGCATCTCCAACAGGGATGAGAAAAGCTCCGCCAGCACCTTTATTTAAGTTATTGTGGAGTTCTGTGTGGTTGTCTTCACCTATCTTTGTATCCTAACTATGTCTACTGAGAGGGAAACTGTTTTGAAGACTGAAGTGTTTTACTTCAGTAGCCACAATGACTTAATTTAATCTCATCTGCCTCTTTGTGAAGAAATACAAGTAATTTTTGCTTGATGCCATAGGTGTTGCTGTGGGCGCCTAATAGGTCAACATGTGGGACTTACTCCAAGCATCTCGATTATTCAGAATGAGAAGAATGAAAGCCGGCTTGCTCGAAATGACATCCAGTCAGAGAAGTGGTCAATCAGCAAGCACACTCAGCTCAGTCCCACTGATGCTTTTGGAACCATTGAGTTCCAAGGTGGAGGTCACTCGAATAAAGCCATGGTAACTAAAACCCTCATAATTTAGGCCAGAACGTGGTCCTTACTTCATAAGTTCCTTACTTCATGTTTCCTTTTATTTCTGTGTGTGTGTGTCTTGGGTGCACATTCTAGGGAATGGTGCAGATTATTCTGCCATGTACATTAGCATCACTGATGCATTACAGAGTTGCATCAGTAATATGGGTAAATTCATGTTTCCAAGGAGCCTTGCAACCTAAAAGGTAGCCAGTGGGGGAAATAGCATTGGGGGAAATGTGGCCAAGAACCACAGCTCAGTCACAAAACAGATGCTGTACATGCAAAGGATTCCAGGTTCAATCCTTCACATGTTCACGTAGGGCAGGGAAAGACTGCTCTGGATCCACAGCCAATCAGGATCGACAATACTGATCTAGCTGAACCAATAGTCTAACTCAGTAATTCCAAAATGTTTTTCCAAGCATGTTTGCAGTTAGGCATGGGGCTTAAGTGTAATTATATTGGAATACAATAAAATCAAAAGGAGTAGAGAGCCAATACATGGCTTTCATTTTCAGCAGTGTTTCCATGTTTCCGCCCTCCGTCTCTAGGAAGGCATCTACCTTGTTCTTTCCTAAAATTGTAAGGCAAGTTCTAATACAATACAAAAGACTGCTCAGTTTTACAGTGAGCTCATGTTCAATAGGAAGATGTTTCACATTGTTGGCAAACAGTAGTTTTTGGAGATAAATGTGAGCCTGACGGCTTTGCATAAAGTGACCCCAGAGGACTAGATACTGTTGCCCAGTGGCATAGCGTGGGTTGTCAGCACCCGGGGCAAGGCAAGTAATTTGCGCCCCCTAACCCGTGGATTTGCGCCCCCTAACCCTAACCCCCAGATGTTGCGCCCGGTGCGGCCCGCCCCCCCACACCCCCTACGCTACGCCACTGTTGTTGCCAAATAAAATAAAAGTTTTATCAGTTTTGCTGATGAGACCCAACACGAGCTCCAACTAAATTATGCTAAGACCAAAATAATGGTCTTTGCTGCTCAACTGAAACCTAATTTATGGTCAATTAATGGTATTCCTTTAGAGCAGGTCAGTTGCTTCAAGTACCTGGGTCAGGTTGTAAGATCAAATAGGTCCTTCTTGGTGCACAGAGAATACATAGCCTCGAACGCATCCAAAGCAGCCTTGGTGATTAGAACCCTGTACTCCAAGAAACAGGCACAAACTGTCAAAGTTGCCTTGCGACTCTTTAAAATGAAAGTCCTCCCTCTTCTGCTGGTGGGCATTGCCTTGGGCTCACGTAGGGACTATGAAAAATTGGAATCTATCCAAACCCAATTCCTCAGGGCCATACTCAGGATCCCCCCCTCCGTGGCAGGTGCGATCATGAGATTGGAAACCGGTTGTCAAGCCTTTAGGTATGTGGCCCTAAAAGCGAAGTTATGGCTATGGCTCAAGCTCTGTTTCAGACAGAGGTTTGGCCCCCTTGATTCTGAGGGATAACTTTAAATCTCCATGGGAAGGGGAGATAGTGGAGGAAGTACAGAAGTGCGGGTTGTCCTCCCTTTATATAGAGTCCATGACGTATAGCCACGCAAAGGCGGTGATCGCTCAAAGATTAAGGGATGTTGCCAGACAGGAGGACATAGCCCATGTGAAACCTGGGTTGTTTCTGGGGGAGCAGTTGTATCGGGCTGCTCCAGCTCGCTACCTGGCGGATATTCACTACCTGGAATACCGCAGACTATTTACTGCGGCTAGGCTGAATGTTCTTGACTCGGCGGTCCTGAAGGGAAGATATGGAGGAGTCCCATATGACCAGAGATTATGCCACTGTGCGTTGGGTGAGGTAGAATCCACAGAGCACATTTTACTGAGCTGTCCCTTCTACAACGATTTAAGACAGTATCTTATAACTCCATACTTACCCCACCTCAGTTCCCGACAAAGAGGAAAGCAGACAGCATATCTGCTAAATAAGTCTTCTGGGAAAACAACTTTGTCAGTGGCTAAATTCCTTTTCCTGGCACTCAAGTGTCGGAAACGTATAACTGAATGCTTTGATGTGGGTTATCTATGAGAGGTATAGTACTGTGGCCCTACCTTATTTATGTACCCCTTTGATGTTTTAGTTTATAATTCTGTATTGTGTAATGTTTTATTCCTGACTATCAGTCGAATAAAGGAAATTGATTGATGGGTTTTGCTGATGGGTGAGCAGCAGATCAACTCCCACTGCTTTCTGCAGTAGGAAAAAATGTAACAGAAATGTATTGTTTATTAAAATTGTTCTTCTTTAATATAGAATAACCAAATTCTATCTGCAGTGCAGAGTGTCACATTTATTAAATGAGGGAATGCTTATTGTCAAGGCTTCCAAGGAAAACTTTAAAACACAATGCAAACCTCCATGTGTGGTTTTATAATTTTTCAGCTTATCTCCATAAAAGTAATTTGTTTGCTTCACAGAAAGAAGATACTTTGCTCTTTGCTTCATGTTCACTTGAAATTTATTTCTATTGATTATCTTACTAATTTTCAAATTAACATGATAGCTTTACTGAAGGCTGGCCACATTACCTGGTAGCATTTGCCTGGTCAGTATTTTCATGGTTAAACTGCAAGCTTCTGTTCAAATTTCCTTGACATTAATGCTGTCTACAATAGGAAATGGCATTACTACTTTTTTCATTCCAATAGTTATAAAATTTTATTTGAAGCTTAAAAAGCCAAATTCCTCAAACCCAGAAACTTGTCTTTCAACAACACAAAATCACATGGCAACCCTTCATTCTCAATGAAGCTTGTTAACCTTGATTACACCATGTCAAGGTCCCTCACTGCCCTTGGCTTTTAACTGCAGTGCTGCAGGCATGAAGAGAAACCGTTGGGCAGGCCTGGTACTTGCTCCTCTAGCAAACATTGAATAAACTCTTTCTACAATCTAATACTTTCTGACAACTACCATGTTTGAGAAAATCATTATTAGAGCTAGACATTGTGCACTGAACTTGCTCATCCATTTCAATATAATTTAGTAAACTTGAGGCCACAACACTCCATTTATTCTTCTTCTCCTGTAAGCGGTAGCGTTAATGGTGTTGCCGGTTCATCATCTTCAAAAATAATGTGCCACAATTGTGAATTTTCATATAAGTCAAGCCATATCCATTCTGCTTCATCAGTCCACTGTAAACTACAGTTCAGTTTTTCCAGTGCAGAAGAAAGAAGCCACTTTCAAATTCTTACCCTGTTTGATCCTCACAATATTATGAGATAGACGAGACTGAGAGTGGTTGCATTTGGAGGTAACAGCAAACTCTTCCCTCTCTCCAGTTCCCCTTTTTTCTAAGCCAGGCATGTCCAAGAGGTAGATCGTGATCTACCGGTAGATCACTGGACGTCTGTGGTAGATCACTGGCTCCCCCCAAAGAAGCTCAACCAGTTTGGCTCCCCTAAAAAAAGCTGAACAACTTTGGCCTGAGCCACCCCCCAAAATGGTGCTTACTTCCTTTCCCCAAAAGCTCAACAACTTATACCTGAACCCCTAAAAAAGGGGGTAGATCACTGCCAGTTTTTAACTCTGTGAGTAGATCGCAGTCTCATGGGAGTTGGCCACCCCTGTTCTAAGCCATTTGTTCTAAGCCATCAGATAAAAATGAAAGTGAAACCTCTTTGTGGCCATGTTAGAGGGAAAGAGTGGAGAAAGGAGTTTGAGAAGCTGAGATTTGCCTTGGCACATCCACATAGTTTATAGTTTCCTCTGAATGCAGCCAGTGACTTGCTCAAAGCAACTTGACACAGAGACTCCCATGCTATATGAGTTGTAAACTCTCCTGAGTTCATTAGCAAGTTGCTCCATGACTACTGTGGAGTGAGCTGAGTAAGTTTTGCCATTTTTTAGATCAGTCTGATAACAACATGTGGGCACATCACACTCTCTGACACAGGCTCATGCTTGGCACCTCTCTCCCTCTCTCTCTCTCTCTCTCTCTCTCACACACACACACACACATACACACACACACACACAAGAGAGAGAGAGACCACACATCTCTCTTCCACCTCTCTTACACACTTTATCTCCCTCTCACAGTCTACACAAACATACATATGTTTTCCTCCTCTATCTCAGTTTTGACTCATGTCTCAGGTTTTAAAAAAATACTAGAAGCGTACATTAAAAAGAAAAAGAAAGGAAAAAAAGGAATCCAGGAATCTGTAGATTTTGGTTCACCCTGGGGGCACGTAAGAAGGCCTTTGCAGAAAATCATCTTACTCTCTTGAGTTTGTATTTTTCATTTTATTTGGTTAAGTAGCACTTCTCTTCAAACTATATGTTAACAGATGGATTTTCAACCAAATGCTTCTGAGATCTGGTTCTGTATTAACTTCCACATAAATTCCATTGTACAGAAGTTCAGTAAAATCCTAATGAATGTCTTTTTAATTCATGGACTGATGATGCATCTTGGTCTTTTGGCTAAGATCAAGTGTAAATATTCCAGCTGCATGTCTATTACCAGCTTCTCGTCTTCACTCTTTGCTTTTGTTTCAAATCAATGCCCTTCCTTCTGTAGTATGTGCGTGTGTCTTTTGACACAAAGCCTGATCTTCTTCTACACTTGATGACCAAGGAATGGCAGCTTGAACTTCCCAAACTTCTCATCTCTGTGCATGGAGGTCTCCAGAATTTTGAACTTCAGCCAAAGCTCAAGCAAGTCTTTGGGAAAGGTCTCATTAAAGCTGCCATGACAACTGGAGCATGGATATTTACTGGAGGAGTAAACACAGGTAACAATAACCTGGCAGAATGAAATCCCTGGAGCAGATGGAATTCTTTCTATGGCATAAAAAGCTTTTTCATGGTCACAGGATCCTGAAAAAATCCTGTCACTGCATTAAATGAAGCAGACAGCATTATGTTCATTTAATACATTTCTATCTAGACATCATTCAAACTAAATGTGGCATTAAATACATGGTTTGCATTTAATATATATGTTTTTAAAAGTGTAAATTTTCTTAGCAGGATCTAGATGGGGATAGGACTTTAACCCTTTCCCCAATCCTGAAAAAAAATCCCACCTCATTACCAATTGCATTGGGAGGAAAGCTGCTATTAGAAAAACCCAGTCAAACCTTCACTGCAGATTGTAGTTAATTAGAGCAAAGCAAACTGTAATCCCTGTTTCAGACCTAACTCCAAGCCCCAGATTGTGGTTTGTTTTTCCCCTGGGCTGGTAGAGAGCAGCAAAGCATGTGAGGTCATCACATCCCCCATAAGCCATTCATAATGGTTTACCATCATGCCCAAACGGGGCCATAATTTCCTTCCCCCTCTTCAGTCACATCTTTTCTCTAAGCCAAGGCTGTGTAGATAATTTACCTATAAAGCAGATTTGAAGCATGTTTCCCCCCTCAAAGAATTCTGGGCACTGTTGTTTGTTAAGGGTTGCTATGAATTGTAACTCTGTGAAGGTGCCCAGAATTCTTTGAGGGAAACAATATGTGCTTTAAAGGTATAGTCTCTGTACCCAGCAATTTTTTTGTGAAGGCAAATGAGCAGTGGAAGACATATACAAGCTTGCAGTTCCTCTGTTCTCTCCAGAGCTTCTGCATGCATGGCACAGTGGGTGACTTTCTCCCTTTTAATTTTCAAGACTTATTCCAGTTACATAATTTGTTTGTAAGACTCAGTATTTGAGATTTTCTATCACAATTTTTTTAAAGTATAGAGTCACAAAACTCCTAGCATTTTAGAAAGGTAAAGTTATGCCTGTTTACTGCTACTTACATAAATGTTTTGTTTTTACTGGGGGATTATTTTGATATTTTGCCATAATCCATACGTTACAGGAGTTATTCGGCATGTTGGGGATGCACTGAAAGACCATGCCTCCAAGTCAAGAGGGAAGATCTGCACTATTGGAATAGCTCCCTGGGGAATTGTAGAAAATCAAGAGGATCTGATTGGCAAGGATGTAAGTCTCTACATTTCTTGCAGTGCATTGCTTTGCCAATATGTCCTTGAAGTCTGGGCTTTTCAGATCTTTTGGGCAGGGCAGAAGTTGTGGGTGTGTCCTCTGTGCAATGTGCCCCTGCTCTCTAGGAAACTGTCAAGGTGACAGACCTGAAAAGCAGAGAGAGGCACGGGGGTTGGTAGATGAGCTGTGCCTTGCTCCCAGGTTGATAGCTGTCCTGCTGTCATGGAGAATGAGGGTCTCAGGAAAGGAGGATGTCACTCTGAGGAAGAGGGAAATGATCATTTAGAAAGGACCTATTCCTTGAAGGACATATAGCTATCCTCTTATGCCACTGCTACTACCTAACATTGCTATGCAAACAGTCAAGGTTTTCTCCAAAATATTCTGGGAGCTGTCATTTGTGAAGGGTGCTGAAAGTGGTTAAAAAGGTAAAGGTACCCCTGCCCGTACGGGCCAGTCTTGCCAGACTCTGGGGTTGTGCGCCCATCTCACTCAAGAGGCCAGGGGCCAGCGCTGTCCGGAGACACTTCCGGGTCACGTGGCCAGCGTGACATCGCTGCTCTGGCGAGCGAGAGCCGCACACGGAAACGCCGTTTACCTTCCCGCTGGTAAGCGGTCCCTATTTATCTACTTGCACCCGGAGGTGCTTTCGAACTGCTAGGTTGGCAGGCGCTGGGACCGAGCAGCGGGAGCGCACCCTGCCGCAGGGATTCGAACCGCCGACCTTTCAATCGGCAAGTCCTAGGCGCTGAGGCTTTAACCCACAGCGCCACCTGCGTCCCTGCTGAAAGTGGTTAGGAGACCCCTATTCCCCTTCAATACCTACCAAGCTACAATTTCCAGAGTGGTTTAACAGTCCCTCTTCACAGGGAACTCTTGAGAACTGGAGTACCATGAAGGGGAATAAAGGCCTCCTAACAACTCTAGCACTCTGAAGAAACTACAGTTTCCAGAATTCTTTGGAGAAAGCTATGAATATTTAAGGTGGTATCAAGGTGCTTTAAATGTCTGGTGTGAATGTGGCCCAAGTCTAAAGCTCCAGACACTACACCACTCACCATGCAAATGTGAAAGTATGAAAACATGGAAGGTATGGATCCTAATTAAATAGGTATTTTGTTGCCAATGACATTATGTGGATGCCGCAAACCACCTCCATGCATGAGCAGCAGCAATCACATAATCCACATCTGTCTGGACGTATCCTTACTCTTCTGAAGAAAATAATGGAGAATAATCTTCTAAGATTGTCTCACCCACATTCACACACCTGCTGCCAGTGTTTATGCTTTGCATCGATACCTGCGGTTGCTGCCTGCAAGCAAGGCTGAAAAAGAACTTTTCATTAGTTTCCTTGAAGCCACTCCGTTTCAGTTCTCTGACGGGTTTAACACAGGGATAGGCAACCTAAGGCCCAGGGGCCAGATGCGGCCCAATCGCCTGTGGATGGTCCAGGATTCAGTGTGTTTTTACATGAGTAGAATGTGCCCTTTTATTTCAAATGCATCTCTGGGTTATTTGTGGGGCCTGCCTAGTGTTTTTACATGAGTAGAATGTGTGATTTTATTTAAAATGCATCTCTGGGTTATTTGTGGGGCATAGGAATTGGTTCAATTTTTCTCTCCAAAATATAGTCCGGCCCCCCACATGGTCTGAGGGATGGTAGACCGGCCCACGGCTGAAAAAGGTTGCTGACCCCTGGTTTAACAGCTAGGTCCTCTGCTTCTATGATGGAGAGGAACAATAGTATATCTCTCCTTCAGCAAGAGTACTGCTTGATTAAATCAAGGCTATATCACCAAGGATGAAATTCAGTAACAGTGTACTTGGAGCTTATACAAATAATTAGTTCTAACAGGTTCTGTAGGGATATGATATGAGGTAATTTTTGCTAGAAAATATTGCCAGACACCTGGCAGAGAAACATATAATTACTAGGAACAATGATTTATGCAGCAAAATCCAAAATTGTATTCTTTTCCTTCACTCTCTTGTCACAACCTGGGTACATTGTGAAGGCACATGTCCCACATGCTCTGTGTTCACCAGGTGAAAGCATTTCAAGATCACACATGGCACATGGAGAGAGAGCCCAGGGTGCCTGGCTCACAATCCTTGAAGTAAAGAAAGCTTGGAATAGAATGATAATATGCTAATGGAAACTGAAACAAACTGGAAACTGATTCTGGAACAGATACTATAGACTGAAGCAAACTGAAGCATTTATCCAGTCCCTAAATTTAGTTTATAAGTTCTGAATTGTGTCTTTGAGTGGTGATCACACTGTATAATTAGTCAGTGGCTGAGTTTTATATATAATGGCTACTTACCAACCTTTGCTTATGACAGTTCAAGCAACTGGTTTTGTTATCTGTACACAGCTGGAGGCAAAAAGGGAGGCAAAAAATTAGCACATGAATTGGACACACAGAAGGTGTGTGCAAGTATGCATGCATGAGAAGGATATATTTCAAAGTTAAATATTTTTCTCTCTGTTTTATCCAGATTTGAATTGCTATTTTGTGGTATGTTTTGCTTAAATGTTGTGACGCTCTTGGACAGTGAGGGGAGAGAAACAGAAAGAAAGCTGTAGTCCACTATGGTGGTCCAATATGTTTTTGTTTGTTTTTTCCTTTTACTGTTATATTAAATTTGCTTAGTAACATAACATTATTATATGTATTCTATAAAACAAAGAATACAAAACAAAATTCATTCATACTACAATGCATAACTACATAACATTAATATATATGGTTTCTAAAAAAAGGCTTACATAACAAAATCAATTCAAAATACCATCCGGTTTACTTTTTTTCCCCCTTCCCCCTCCCTCCCCACTCCAGCCCTCCCCCCCACCCAATCAGGCCTTCCTTCTTCATATCTTTATCCATGTACACAGTCTGTTCATTCGAGCTTGTATGTTAGGGTTGGCTTCGCCTCTTTCTATCCAGTTCCTGTAAAATGCCCATTTATTTGTGATTCTTTGGCATTTATTTTCCCATCTATCCTCTGCCACTATCTGTGCAAATATTTCTGATTGTACGTATTCAAAAACATAATTATTCCATTTTTCCATATTCCATTTGGCCTTTTCTTTCCATCCCAAAGGAATAACTAGCATTCCAGCTAAAATCATAATCTTGTACAACTCTTGCTTATTACTTTTTACTTTGTTATTTCTCAGTATTCCCGAAAATAACAAATCCCTATTAACTTCTATGTTTATTTGAAATAATCCAGAAATTACCTTTATAATCTTTTGCCAATATTCCTTAACCAGATTACATTCTGGTGGTCCAATATGGTTGAAGAACTAAGAAAATTGTGTCTCATGACTTGCCCTGGTCCATGGGGTCACGAAGATTCGGACATAACTAAATGACTAAATAACAACAACAACTTGCATGAATAGTCTGATTTAGGATCTTAAGCTGCTTTTACACCCACCCCACTTTGAGCTGCTCTTTCAGCAGTGTCTCCTCTTCAAATATTAGACATCTGTCTGTCACAGTTCTTGCAACTTGTTTGGGCACTGCTTTTAATGGCTGCAACAGTGATGCCTGCAAGTAAGTGATCTTTACTGCAAAGCTGCTCCCTGATCTTTCTCAGGTGACAGCTTCATAGTACCCACAAATGTAATCACAGGCCTTTGATGGTACAGCAGTGCCATGGGAAGAAATGGCAGAGAAGTGACTCCCATGATGGTACTGTAACTTTTTAATCTTACTCAGCCTTCTTATGTTATTGGAAGTAAAATATACTTCAGATTTGGGATGCTTCTGTTAGACTGATAAAACAGTTATCCAAATTGAACTTTGGTCCAACAATATTTATTATTAATAATAATAATACCCCGCCCATCTGGCTGGATTTCCCCACCCACTCTGTGCGGCTCACAACAGAATATTAAAAATAGAATCAAACATTAAAAAGTTCCTTAAACAGGGCTGCCTTCAGATGTCTTCTAAAAGTCAGATAGTTTTTTATTTCCTTGACATCTGATGGGAGGGCAGGTGCCTCTACTGAGAAGGCCCTCTGCCTGGATCCCTGTAACTTCGCTTCTCACAGTGAGGGAACTGCCAGAAGGCCCTCGGCGCTGGACCTCAGTATCCAGGCAGAACGATGGGGGTGGAGACGCTCCTTCTGGGCCGACGCCATTTAGGGCTTTAAAGGTGAGCATTAGCACTTTGAATTGTGCTTGGAAACGTCCTGGGAGCCAATGTAGGTCTTTCAGGACCAGTGTTATGTAGTCTCAGCGGCCACTCCTAGTCACCAGACCTGCGCCTCCATGGACAGCTGTGAGTCCAAAATGACTCCCAGGCTGCGCACCTTATCCTTCAGAGGCACAGTTACGCCATTCAGGACCAGGGAGTCCTCCACACCTGCCCACCCCCTGTCCCCCAGAAACAGTACTGGTCTTGTCAGGATTCAACCTCAATCTGTTAGCCGCCATCCATCCTCCAAGTGCCTCCAGACACTCACACAGGACCTTTACTGCCTTCACTGGTTCTGATTTAAAAGAGCTGGGTATCATCCACATACTGATGAACACCCAGCCCAAACCCCCTGGTGATCTCTCCAAGCGGCTAAATATAGATGTTAAAAAGCATGGGGAAGAGGATGGAACCCTGAGGCATCCCACAAGTGAGGGTCAAGGGGTCCGAACACTCATCCCCCAACACCACTTTCTGAACACGGCCCAGGAGGAAGGAGCGGAACCACTGTATAACAGTGCCCCTAGCTCCCAGCCCCTCTAGACGGTCCAGAAGGATGTTATGGTCGATGGTATCAAACGCCGCTGAGAGATCCAGCAGAAATAGGAAACAGCTTTCACCTTTGTCCCTAGCCCACCGGAGATCATCAACCAGTGCGACCAAGGCAGTTTCAGTCCCATGAAGAGGCCTGAATCCCGACTGGAAGGGATCCAAATGGTCTACATCTTCCGGGTGTGCCTGGAGTTGTTCATCAAGCACTCACTCAGTCACCTTGCCCAAGAATGGAAGATTTGAGACGGGGCGATTTTTTTTTAAGAAGCGGTTTAATAACAGAGAGAAGCATTCACCACCCCACAGAGCCCATTGCCCAGCCCTTTCCAGCTCACTTTTATGAGCCAGGATGGGCAAGGATCAAGGAGACAGGTGGTCGGTTTCACTCGTCCAAGCAGCCTGTCCACATCCTCGGAGGTAACAGATTGGAATTGATCCCACGCAGCTTGACTAGACCAGGAATTTGGCACTCTTCCGCCCCAGCCCTGCTCCCACGGTGGCGTCTACCTCTTTTCAAATCTCAGCAACTTTATCTGCAAAAAAACTTTGCAAAATCATTGCAGAAGATCTTGGGACCCTTACCGTACCCTGATGGCACTGCTGAAGGTGAAGACAGTCGCATTTGCCATCGCTAGCACCACTTGGTAGGCTCAACGTTGAGCTCTAACCTATGTCTGGTCCCATTCAGAATGAGTTTTCCCACCACCGGTGCTCTAGCCATCTCAGCGATTGTTTCCTTGCCCTCAGCCCTGGAGAAAACAGGCTCCATGTAATCGGAGAGGGCGCTTCGGAGCCAGACAGTCCATAGGCCTGGTTAACTCCACATTCCAGCGGGCCACCAGGGATGCAGCTGAAAGGCCATCTACATGGGATAAAGCATCCCCTACCATTCTCTGGAAAACATTTGGATGCATTAAGTGGTGGGGGCGGACCATCCAAATTCGTCCCACCTCCCTGCAGAGGGTAAGGGTCACGGAGAAGTCCAATTGCACAAGGAAGTGTTCCAACCATGACACTTCTTTTGTTTCACTTTTACTTAGTGTCAAATCATCCACATCCATAGAGGTGAACACCAGGTCTAAGGTATGTCCGTGACTATGAGTTGGTATTCAGGTATTCAGGGACACCCCCACTGAGGCCATGTTTTCCATGAAGCCTCAAGCGGCCCCTTGTAAGGTCGTGTCGGCGTGGATGTTAAAATCCCCCAGGGCAACCAAACTAGGTGTCTCCAGGAGAACATCTGTCATGACCTGAAGCAGCTCAGGCAGGGAATCCAAGGTGCAGTGGTGGGGTTGGTATACCAAAAGGAATCCTGTACTGCCCCTATTGCCCAACTTCCAGAAAATGCACTCAGAGAGCTGGGTCTTCCCAGTAGGACACCTGGTGCAAATTAATGACTTCCTAAAAATCACTACAACCCCCACCTCCCCACCCACATGACCTGGGTTGCTGTTTGTAAGAGAAACCTGGTGGACAAGCAGCGGCAAGAACAGACCCATCTGCTTCATCCAACCAAGTCTCTGTCACACATACCAGGTCAAGTCCTTCATCCACGATCAAGTCATGGATGGCAGTGGTCTTATGAATCATTGACCTGGCATTGCACAGCAGCACCTTCAGGTCATGTGGGTCTCCCTTGCTGATTCCAGTATCCATCTGAGGAAGACCAGACCCGGAAGCAGGGATAGTCCTCAATATTGAACATGTAGGAGCTAATGTGGTAAAAGGACATTATTAGGGCAACATTATGAACTAAGGCAAACAATTCGGAGAGTAGCAGTTAGTAAGAGGGGCACTGACCACAAGACTCAGTTTGAACCCCCTCTTGAGCAGTTTGGAAAACACCTTGCCTTGATCTGACGTAGGGAGGGATAGATATGTCTTTTTCTAATCTGTGTCCATTTCATATGTGTTTATTCATAAGTTCATTCCATAATTAAATATAATATTACTTCAGGTCAACAAATGAATAATGGAAGTGCTGATATTTCTAACATGATATGTCAGTGTAGCAATGGATCTCATATGTACAGGTCCAAATTTCCAAATGTCTTTAAAAACTCTTTTTATGGTGAGAAAACAAATATTCATATATTGAATTTGGCAAGTACTGGCAAAAATTGTTTCAGCAACAACTTGTTACCAGCGAATTACCTCTAGAACATCCTTTATCAGGAATTTCAAACCATGGTTGCATTCTCTGCTCCCCCCCCCCCTCTGATGTACAGGTGGTACGGCCATACCAAACAATGTCCAATCCAATGAGTAAGCTGACGGTGCTCAACAGTATGCACTCTCACTTTATACTGGCTGATAATGGGACCACAGGAAAATATGGTGCGGAAGTGAAACTTCGCAGACAGTTGGAAAAGCACATCTCACTCCAGAAGATAAATACAAGTAAGCATCCTGCTTTGTACATTGTTCTATAACTGTGCACTGGGCTATATCTGTTCATCATCATCAGGCCTCAGTAAAGAGTTTCATTAGGTCCAGGCCACAATATTGTACAGGAAGGTTCACAATCAAAATTCTAAATGACAATCCAAAGAGCCGAGGGAAAGTTTAGCAGATGATGGGGTGGGGAAGGTGATTGTGCTATGCGTATCTAAAAGCTAGAAGCGTCTTGGCAGGAGAAGATTGGCAGGCAATGGTAAACTGAATGTGACAATGCCCAGGATCCAAAAAGACTATGGAAATGATCAAGCTGTTCTTTTCCAGCTTCAGGTCACTTTGAGAAGTACCCAGATTTAGGAATCTACTTGTCATGAGGTCAAAAGACAGGCCTCACCAGCGAAGGCAGCCTTCCATGCCTCCTGCTTGCTGGCTGATGCTCTGTTTCAGGCAGCCATACTTCAAAGGAAAAGGAAAGGCAGGAATGTGCCTTGTTACTGCTGTATCTGAGTAGTCTTTGAATGGTCTGGGAAAGCCAGGTCTCTCTTTCCCTTGGCTGGGAAAGCTAGATGGCCCACTAGCCCCTTTCATTCACCCACCCCACCCTGTAAGTCTTGCTGTCACCTGTTCCGTCAGCAAGAATTAATGTTTGTTTCCCACCAATAATATATAAAACAAGATATAAAACAAGAACTGTTGGACTTTCAGGACTTGACCCAGTTTCAGCTGAGCCAGGATGGAGGACTTGCCCTGGTGGTGGCCATCTGCCATGCATGCTTTAGCTGTGATGCTTTAGCATTGCGGGGCTTGGACTAGATGACCCTTGGGTCCCTCCCAACTCTACGATTCTATGAGAGACTTCAGCCAGTAAAGCTCAGCCAGAGATCCATCTTCTCGAAGCTCCACTCCTTCCAGCAAGCCTTGAGTTTGGTTTGCCCGCAAACTCATGCTGGGTTTAAAGGGAATTGGGCCCTGCCTTTTATACCCCATATAAAGTTTTCAGAGTGGTTTACAGTGTGGTGTAGTGGTTAAGAGTGGTAGACTCGTAATCTGGGAAACCGGGTTCGCGTCTCCGCTCCTCCACCTGCAGCTGCTGGGTGACCTTGGGCCAGAAACACTTCTGTGAAGTCTCTCAGCCCCACTCACCTCACAGAGTGGTTGTTGGGGGGAAGGAAGGGAAAGGAGAATGTTAGCTGCTTTGAGACTCCTTTGGGTAGTGATAAAGCAGGATATGAAATCCAAACTCTTACAAATAGACAAGAAAAGACAGTTCAAATAAACAATTAAACATAAAACTGTAAATCAAAAACTTACATAAATACAACAGAAACTAAAGTCACTCCAAAGTTAAGCACACATTTAAAAACTAAGATGCTCTGGCTACATAAGCTTCCAGTTATAGTGGCTGCAGTCTGCCTCTTCTAGTTTTTGCAAAATACTTCTCACTATCTCAGAACTGCTTCTTAACCCTATGGTTGTCACAGTACTCCAAAGAGGTAGTTGCTAAGGGTGATAGGAGTTCTTTCCTGACTCCCCTTCCCTTCCCTGATTAGACCAGGAGATAAATTGTGTTCTCTTGTGGTTGTTGGGCAAATAGAACACTGGAGGCTTGGGGGGGGGGGACAGTACTCAGCAGTATAGAGTACTGATGCCTCTTTTTTGCTGCCCATGAAACCCATTTCATGCTGGCACCCACTGCACATGTATCAAGAAATGAATACCAGCACCTCATTTATTTCTCAAAAGGGGAACACACTTCTGTTTAGTTTTGCTGTCATGTATTTTCTTGTGGCTCTTAAAAGCTACTGGGAGCTGAAGTGATCCTCCTTTTTTCCTTTCTCCTGCCTGTTGTAAAAGATGGGATAAGGAAAGAAAACAACCAGTTGTGACATCCAGGTTTACTTTATTTGATAATCATGGGAGAAATGAAATGGTAATATTCTCCAGCTTCCACTTCCTCACCCACAGGGGCAATAGAGCAACTTTGGGGCCTGTCATGCAGTAAAGGGTTTCATCTGTGAGCTACAGGAATCACCTGCATTTTGTATTACTTTGTATTATTACGATGATGTGACAGTTTATAATGTAGGGCGCTTCTTCTATGTACCTTTCACTTCTCTTCCTGCCTCTGATAATCTTTGAAAACTCTGATAAACTAGATTATTGTCTGAAATCTCACACTACACTAAACCAGTTAGTTTCCCAAGTGCGAGGTATTCTTTTTGCTGCCAACGGTCTGAGCTGGCTTTTCATGATACTGCCTGCTCCAATGCCATTTTCATATTGCCAAAGGCACTGAGAGGGATTTAATGGCCAGATGTGCCACATCAGACAAAATTATGTCACCTTTCCCACCATCACTTGCTGCTACCTCTATATTGATTTTTGTGTGTAAATTTGTCTACTGTGGTCTCAATGTGGGTGGAATCTCTGCCATTTCAGTATTTCCTCCCAATGTTGGAGAGCAGATATTGCTTGATTGGGTGAAAATGCTTTAGATCTTGACATGGGACATTTGGAAGATGTACAGCTGGAGAGCCACTGCTAAGAGTGAATGTGACATTTCTGCACATTGCGTTCTGGCATGTACTATATTCAGTACTTTTGAAAATTGGAATGAATCCACTTACTTTGTTTCCTAGAGTATGACACGGCTGATTCATTACTCTTTTCTCATTTCTGAATAGGCTTGGCTGAATTTACATTCCTCATATTGCACTTATTCTTGAAAGATGATAATATTACATACTGCAAGTATATATTCTATCTTAGCTTGATATGCCTGATTTCACAGACTCACAGCCAAATAAATGTATTATCAACAGACCATCTATAGAGAATTCCATGCTAAAACTAAACCAACCATGGTGCCTTTATTACTAAAGTTGTCTGGTCTTGATTACTGACCTTCAAAATGATGTGTTACGCCACTCAAATACTCTCTGTAATGCGCTTTCTGAAGTGAGACGTTCTAATCTCTACTTTGCTTACAATGCATAACATGTTAAAACATTGCTCTTGTGCTGAGAAAATATTCAAGCAAGCAAGAAAAAAACATTTGACTGGATCTCTGTACCCTTTGAGTAGATCAGGGAAATTTATTTTTGTGTCAGAGGTGGAGGCATCATTATTTGCATTCTCAGCCACAGTGTGAGCTTCAGACCAGAGATAAGGTAATGTGAGACTGCAAACTGTAGGCACAATGGTTCTGCCGCCACTGTTGGAGCCAGGAGGCCTCTGAATGCCACTTGGGGAGAATGCTATTGCATCCACCTTCTGCCTGTAGGCTTCCCATGGGCATCTAGTTGACTGCTGTGAGAACAGGATGCTGGGCTAGGTGGGTCTTTGGCTTGATCCAGCAGGACAGTTTCATGTTCTCATATTCTATCCTGGTAAGGCTCAGAAAAAAGTATCTGCAGCAATCACTGCACCCCACGGGATGGGGACCAGGCTGAGTGGCTGCAGAAACTTGGCTAGGAACTACTTAGTCTTTGATGAATCGTGGCCTTTCCTGTGTTGGGGAATCTGAAAATAAGACATGGGTGAGAGCAAGTCAGTGTATTTTTCTTATAGGACTGTAGCCAGTGTTTTCTGTTTGGTAGCACAAAGACTATTGTGCTAGTGGACAGGTGGGTTTTAATGCTGCACAACAGGAATCCAGTGCAACTGTTATGCTTGCAGAAACTCACTGTAAAACAGATTGTGCAATCTATTGTGTAACAAAGTCACCAGCAGCCTGCTTGTGCATTTTTTTTGCACAACAGAGTTCTGCTGATGTAAGTGACTTTAACATAGTGCTACATTGGATACATACAACCCATAGCCCCTTCCCCCCCAATTACCAGCTGGTTGAATACTTGTTACTTTCTCACCTAAATCTAATTAATATTTGTCACTATGTCAAATTTGCTTGAGCATTTCCACTGAACCACTCTGGGCACACATAAAGTAGCAGTGTGGGGCAAGGTGGTCTTATTGGGAGATCAGAAGAGCTTTGCAAGTTGCATCTAAGATGAGCTGAGTGTGAGAGAACAGAATCCTTAAATCTGAAATCTTGTGTAGATCATCCTGTTCCTAATAAAAAACAATACATAAACTATATAGTTTGTAATAATATCACAGTATCATACACGTTCATGTTATTTTGCAAAGTGTTATTTTGAACTTATAACTAGATAATTGCTTCCAGGGACAAATTCTGTATGGTGAACTTGCTTGCTAGTCACATTTCCTTTTAATTGTGAACACTGTTCCTAAATCAGAATCATAGGCTACAGACGTTTGACTTTCTTTAGAACCAGTGATCCAGAGACCTGACTAAATAACTTCCTTGTGTCTGGGTTTTGCATCTGTTTCTGAAGTAAGCTTGGAATGAACTAATCTTGTTTAAATATAAAATCAGTAAGGGATGTTTGTTTGCTGCTGATCTTGTATCAAGTTTTTGCTTGATGATCACTGTCAGTTAAAAGTAACTGATTTTTTTATTATTATTGTAAAAGTAAGGAAATTCTACAAATTAGGAAGTATCTGCATGAAAATATGAACACTATTCTGCTCTATTAGCAAATGCATTTCTTACATTTGAGGGCCTTTCTCCCCAATTTGATTTTTACATGGAGCATTTTATTCCTTTTGTATGAGTCTTTGGAGTAGGCTGCCCAGGGACTCCTGAGCTGACCTGGGTAAATTACCATTTTGCATGTGTGTGTATTGGGTGTGCACACCCATCCACTTCATGTATTATCATACTCTGTGCAAATGGCACATGGCGATAATGTGTGACTCTGTCAATGAAGATCAAAATGCTCTCAGCTGTGTCCCCTGGAATGCAGGAGATATCACCTAGCCAACAAGGTAGATCTTTCCAAATGATGTGCATTGTATCCCCCCCCCCCCCAGACTTTTGCATAGCTGAGTCAGTAGTTTCTTGGAATGCTGGCTCCCCACTTTGTCTCTATAGTTTGGTGAGCCCTGCAAATGGATTCCCAGTAATTCCCACTTCTGGGTCATGGCTGAGGAATCCCCTTTGAGCTTGGTTAGAAGCATGGTTAGCCCCCACAGACTGGTGCCCCCTTTTAAGTGAATGGGGAAGGCACATCACTCTACTTTGGGGGTGCTATTTTGATGAAAATGTTGTGCTCTGGGGTGGCCTAAATCCTACTAGATGGGATCTCTCCATAGACTGTCATGTGACTCTTAGCAAATAGCACTCTAGCTTCTGGGGGTCTTGGCCATTTTCAGTCCCTCCTCTCACCTCCAGAATCATGGATGAGGGTCTAACAGCATCAAAAATTAATATCCCTTGTATGTTAGAAGAAAGATAACTGACATCCAGAATTGCAGAGATAATAGAAAAGAGGACAAATAACAAGTTTACATACTTTACTCTGATGTTTCAGGAAGCTGTGCTCTTTTTTGCTTTAGTCCTTTTGCCACCCTGCATTTTTCCTTTACAAAGCAATGTTTGAATCCTGATTACCAGAGCTGGCCTTTGATACTGGAAAACTGGCTTCCTATGGATATGTTAAATCACGTCATCAGGGATACAATATTTAAATGAGACCGAGCAGCTGCTCTTTGGCATTTAGAGCAAACTTGGCAGTGATGTGCCCAGTAATTGCAGAGATCTATGCACCATAGTACAAAACATTCACACAAAATTATCTGATTGCAGGGTGATATAACTCCATGGCGATATTAGTGAAATGTTCTTATTTAGCCCATTATATAGTGGCAGACACATTCTCCACCCTCAGCACCAAGCAGACTTTTGATTGCTCAGCAGTTCTTAAGACCAAACTGTTAATTATGTTAGTATTTATAATAGCTATTTCTTTTTTACACTTACATTGATTTCTTGCTTTGTAGAAAGAACAAGCAAGAACTACAAAGAACTGGGAAGTGTATAGGTGTAAGTCTCTGTGGGAATAAAACTGTGGATCATAACTTTTAGTACCTAACCTAATCATCATAAATCAGAAGCCAACCAGCAGCCATGCACTTTCCTGTGTGAATGCTGCTCTTTGTTCTCTGCAGAAAGCATCTATTACACTTCTCTGTAGAACAGCTGGTGGGACACAGTAAGCCTGCTGAGAAAATAGAGAACAAATAGTACCTTCTAAATAATTTTTTAAGTGTTGTCTTCATAGGTTTGTGATGTAAAAGTAAGATAAGGGAACAAAGTAACCTTGAAACATTTGAAACAGTTGAACTGTTGTGTGAAAAATAAAAGTACTTCCACCTGCAGCTGGTTAGTGTCAGACTATCCATCTTATTATTACTAATTGGCTAGGGCAACATCTGCCACTCAGTGTTTCATAGTGATGGATCTCAAGACAGACCAGTGGCATAGCGTGGGTTGTCAGCACCCGGGGCAAGGCAAGTAATTTGAACCCCCTAACCCGTGGATTTGCGCCCCCTAACCCTAACCCCCAGATGTTGCGCCTGGTGCGGCCGGCCCCCCCTGCACCCCCCACGCTACACCACTGAGACAGACTACCCCATAACTAAAAAATCCTTGATGAATGTCTGTTCAATCTTTTATTGAAAAACATCCAACAACAACAAAAGCAGTTCCATAATATTCCAAGACACCACCATTTCTTGAAACCTTGCAAAATTAATATATTTGTAGAGGAGTTGCATGTTTTTTTCATGATGCGCCCTATGTGAAACCGTGGTCATGTTAAATAAAGCTGCATGCTGCCATTTCATGATTGGCAAATTGTCCTGGAAATGATGGAGCATGTCTGTAATCAGGGCTATGTCAACTCCATGATTCCATAATCCATATCACAATACACATGCAGAATTTGGTACTGGGCACAGGATTCAACATCCTGAAACTTAAAACCTTTCCTTCTAAAGGTTTGTAGCTCCCCAAACATCGAAAGTGTCTGGGCACACTTAGGACCTTAGGAGGCAGAAGGCAGAAGGGCTTCAAATGCCCTGGCATAGTTGTTTTGCCTTTCCCAAGACCAGCAAAAAAAAAAAACAGAATATATGAGGCAACATTAAGCAGAAGTGTGCAAAGTTGTTCAGTCCACATAATTCTAGCACAGGTTGCAGAATTCAGCTTGTCAGAGTGCAGAGTTCAGGTTGCTTTCATGTAGCTCTTTTAAGTGCATGTTTCAGCTAGGTTTTGTTGGGCGAATTTTGTTTTCTTTCAAATGTTGCCATCCACTGAAGTCACAAAGGGAAGATTGGTTTACTTTATTAGAACTGTTTCAAATTATGGGGTCTGAATAATTTAGACTATTGCATTGAGTCAAGCAGACAGTAGAAAAGGCCAAGGTGACTACGGATTAGTTCAAAAAGTATAATCCAAAATGACCTTTTATGCTCCATATGCAACCAACTCCTCCATATAAGTGCTTACCATCAATATATGGTATTTTGCAGTCCAGTTCAGGTAGACAATAAGCTAAGCTTATTTTTATGATTGAGGGTTAAAGTGAACTGGAGAAGAATGTAGGGTAGGTTCAGGTTGAGTGGCAACTTCTAGCCCTGTAAAGTGTCTGCAGTACCTCTTCATGTGACTCGTGGGCTTCCCTTTGTCATCCTATGCCTGAGAATATATGAAGGGGGCTGGGAAGGCAAAGGGACGTTCAGCTGTCATCACCAGCATCTTCTCTGACCATTGCACCTTCATCAAATACATTGGATGCTCATTGGCTGATGTCCTGATCTTCCTTTCACAATATCTTCAGTATTTAATGCATTTCTGTACCCTCGGGTGGTCCCTTGGGTGTGTGGTGTGGATCTGAATCCAGGCAATGAACCAATAACAGACAGGCAGAGAGATTATGTGACCTATCAGCAACAGGATCATGCAGCTTTAAAGATCCTCCTCTCCAGTTGGCTAAGCTGATAAACTTCAGCTCCTCAGGGACTCACTGCTACACCCAGAACCGCACCTTCCTGTCCCACCAGAGTTACTCCTGGGATCATGAGTTCCTTTTGGAATTGGCTGTTTATGGGGTATCATTCTGATAATACATTTACAGAGTATTTTAAATGCAGCTGTGCCACAGAAAATATAATGCATTTGCTGATCTGGGGAAAACGTCCTTTGTCTACCATGCTGCTCTTTGATTTTAGTCATATCAACACCCCACCATAGCTCCCCTTGCTCAGAACCACTGTGATTGGGGCCACACCTGCTCTCCCCAGCTCCTCTCTTCACAGGCACATCCTACATCCCTTAATTAAAACAAAAAACACCAAATTCAAAAGAACATAAAAAGCAGGTGAAAACAGTTTAAAACATTTTAAACAATTAGGGCAATAATCAGCAACAGAAACCCCTAAACAATACCCCAACCCAAGTGTCTGTTCAGCAGCCTTAGCTGTGGAAAAGGCCTGCAAGGCAGGGAGCAGTTCCCCCAGGACTCACTGCCAAGATGGTCCAAGTTTTAAACTGCCTAATTGAAATCAGCTTATTCCTGAATCTTTTGGCCCATTGCCTATAGTCCCACACCACTTAGGTCCAACTCAAACTCCAGCAAGCAGTCAGCCAATCGTTAAAAGTAAGCTTGATTTCTAAAATAATGTTTCTGAGCCATTTCATCCCATTCTACAGAGCATCTCAGAACCTGAGCCTCTCTGAGGCATCTCTTACGCACTCCTCATTTAATGATACACAACTGCTCAGAGGTCTAGCAAAACTAGGTAGGCTTTACAGTGTCATTTATAGGATATTGTTAGCTTTAGCGTCTGACATAGGGTTTTTCTGCAGCAACATAATAGAAGACTGTGGTTTGTCACAATGTTTGCTTCAGGGCAAAAATTGGGAATCCAGAGGATGAGGATTCCTTCCCTTCAGCATTCTGATTCTTGGTAGAAACAGGCCTAGGACTGCTGTGATATCTGCTGCCTTAGGCTGGCAATAGGGAGTAGCCAGAAAGTGTTTGGCTGTCTCCCTTTTTGCATGGCGTGCAATTTAAACAGACTTCACTTCATCTGACTGTGGGAACAACTCTTCCTGTAGAAAAACAAAATGCGCACAACACACCTGCAAACTCCTTGATGACTCCTTTGTCACTCTGAGGGCCACCCAGGGAGCCAAGCTGCCAGCTGCCCCTGGGGCAGAAGCCCTGCAAATGCTGCTGTCAACACTGCCATTAATGTGCCCTGCAGAAGTGCAAACTGAGTACCTGGGAGCCAAAGCATATCAAGAAACAGGAGCCTCAGGACAAGATTTAATAGCAAATGACTTTTGGATGGAGGAAGGGAAGTGTCCTGGTCTCAGTACTATACAAATTATAAGGCTCCTAATACAATGCATGCAAAAGCACAGAAATTCACAGAGGCAAATAAGTGGAACTAAAGGTCAGAAGGGTCTGTAATGAAAGACCATGGCAAGAAAAATACTCTTTGCAAAAGAAGATTTCGCTGCATCCACAGTGACATTCTATGCTCCTCACTTCAAGCGGCACTTTGGAAATAATAGAATATATGAATAAAGAGAAGCTATTACTATGGAATGTTTTTGTATAAGAGGCAAACATTTCAGCTCGCCTTCAGAATTTCATGTTTCTGAATAATTGTCTTGCTTACATACTTCAAAAGACATGCAGCAATAAAACTGCTAGCACATTTGCAAAGCTAAGCAGACATGGGCTGCCCTAACTTAGCAGGGCCAGTACTTCTGAAGTGTCTAGAAACCAGGACTCCTGAACCAGGGGACCACCTGGGTCCTCATACCTATAGCAACTTTTACATAAATTGTACTTAATATATTAATATTTAAGATGGTGCAGATAATCATGTTGTTCCATGTGAAAACTGAGTCCCTAAATATCTATAAACTCCTTAATTTAAGAAAAAAACAGTCTCAAAATTGTAGTGAAATTCTAAATACACATTATGAAACGCACAAGTCTGCTGCTGAAAGGATCATCCCCATCCAGATCTTTCCATCGTCCACTCTCTTGCAATTGTGGTTGCCCAGTGGCAGCCAAGAGAGCAGCAGGGGAAGGAGCAGGGAAAATTCATGACATCACGACAACATCTATTAATACATGTTAGAGGAGGAGATTATTTTTCCCAGAGATGCTGTATGTGGATATGGCCGAATTCCACCCTAGTGACTGTGGAGGAATTCATTATACCATCCTTTGCAAAGTCTCCTTCTCAGCATGTAATCTGGAGTCTAATACAGATGGATAGGATGGTCACATAATGCTACTTGGTCTTAATTGTGTAGTCCATCATTTCAGTTTGTTTCCTTCTTTTTCTGTATTTTCTTTTGTTGTTGTTTTTTGTTTGTTTGTTTCTCTGCAGGGATTGGGCAAGGTGTCCCAGTGGTGGCTCTCATTGTGGAAGGAGGACCCAATGTAATTTCCATCGTCCTTGAATATTTACGTGACACTCCTCCAGTTCCTGTTGTAGTTTGTGATGGCAGTGGGCGGGCATCTGACATCCTGGCATTTGGTCACAAGTACTCCGAAGAAGGAGGGTGAGTTACTTGCCAGAATATTTTTTTAAGATAAATCCTTCTTTGGAATCATTTGCATTCTGATGTTGATTTATTTCAGTAACAGCAGAAGTATTAATTGGGGATAAACATTATAGCAGATGATTAATGGGCAATATCACCTATTAACATAACCCATAATTCCATAATCACTTCAGTGAAGACTCCAGTATCATGCATGCATTTATTTTCTTCTGCCTGACTGGAGGTTTAACTGTAGCTGGCAGGTTAGAACTACTGCTTGACGCAAGACCGTTTTCACACAGAAAGTCATCCTTTTATATTATTTGATATAATACTTCTTGCTGACCATTCCCATAGAATACACATGTTGCTTTTGTGGTTCTGGTAACTGGGTTATTAAGGACTGCTGATATTCCTGTAGGTCAGCTACCTCCATTATTGCCCTACACTACTGCTCTGTGGAGCCAAATACAATACAGTCTTTCTCTATTTACTAGCAAATACTGCATTTTTATGTGAGTGTTTCTCTTCATACTGTTCAAGGTGTTGCAATGGGATATATCCAGTTCTGTAATTAAGATGGCCAAAGGCCAAACCTTTGCTCTAGAAACACTAAAGAGATGTCCTGCAGAGTTAAACAGGACAATGTATGCTAATCCCCTGAGACCTCTGGTGACTGTGGGGCAGAAACTCCCAAGTAGGATTATTGCCAGCAAGCGTTGAATGCTGTGCTTTCTGTGAACAAAAAACAGTATAATATATTGTGCACCAGTTCAGGATGTTCTCCTTCTGTTCTTCCTTACCAATCTAATAGTTTTGTTCTGTTCATTAGCCAAGTCCATCTTCATTGTCATCTCCTTCATGAAAATGCCCACAGGTGTCCAGAATGAGGGCCTACCTTTGCAGTGCTTTTATCACTAAGAAAAGCAATGACACTAAAAGCAAATGAAACCTTTGTTTGTCTAGAATGAAAATAAAACCAGGCTTTTAGGCACAGATTCTTGAAAATGTTTTTTCTCAGAGCTAGCCTTTTACTTTCCAGTTGTGCTTTTCCACTTCATTTGAACATCTCCTATAATTCCATGTCCATTCAAGAAAACGTTTGCATCACTTAACACATCCTTGTAGATGTTGAATCACCTGCTTGAAAATACTAAAGATGCCAGCCTGAAATCAAAACACTATTTTAGCTGCAAACAGTATAAAATGCAAAAATAAGTACTGGGACAGAATGTTGTGAAAGTTTTACAAAGTATGTTTTAATTTCATTTATGGAGGAAATGAATCCACATTGCTGCTTTAGTGCTGGCCCTTGGTGAATGTATTAACCAGGAAGTATCTCTTAAGTACTAAAAACAGTAAAACCACACCAAAAATAAAAAATGGGCCATCATAGAATCATAGAGTTGGAAGAGACCACAAGGGCCATCGAGTCCAACCCCCTGCCAAGCAGGAAACACCATCAGAGCACTCCTGACATATGGTTGTCAAGCCTCTGCTTAAAGACCTCCAAAGAAGGAGACTCCGCCACACTCCTTGGCAGCAAATTCCACTGTCAAACAGCTCTTACTGTCAGGAAGTTCTTCCTAATGTTTAGGTGGAATCTTCTTTCTCGTAGTTTGGATCCATTGCTCCGTGTCCGCTTCTCTGGAGCAGCAGAAAACAACCTTTCTCCCTCCTCTATGTGACATCCTTTTATATATTTGAACATGGCTATCATATCACCCCTTAACCTCCTCTTCTCCAGGCTAAACATGCCCAGCTCCCTTAGCCGTTCCTCATAAGGCATCGTTTCCAGGCCTTTGACCATTTTGGTTGCCCTCCTCTGGACACGTTCCAGTTTGTCAGTGTCCTTCTTGAACTGTGGTGCCCAGAACTGGACACAGTACTCCAGGTGAGGTCTGACCAGAGCAGAATACAGTGGCACTATTACTTCCCTTGATCTAGATGCTATACTCCTATTGATGCAGCCCAGAATTGCATTGGCTTTTTTAGCTGCCGCGTCACACTGTTGGCTCATGTCAAGTTTGTGGTCAACCAAGACTCCTAGATCCTTTTCACATGTACTGCTCTCGAGCCAGGTGTCACCCATCTTGTATTTGTGCCTCTCATTTTTTTCATCCCCAGTCAGTAATCCCCTAAGGCATAGACAAATAATTATTTTTTAAAAAATATTTCTGTCTATTGACAGACAGCTGCAACTCTGCAGGTTCAAGGATTCTCAAGATCTCTCCAAGACAAGCCACATTATCTAGTTGTTAGGCACTTGGCTGTCCTGAGCATGTCCTGTTCACAGCTCAGATAGTTGCATCTCTGCTTAGAATCGATAGTATCAAGCTGTTTGTTTCAGTACCTTAATTGCCTCCTTGCAGGAAGACACAAAGGTACTAGCTTAATACATGAATGAGAATGGAGCATGGTTTCTAGGGAAATGTCTTGGAGGGGATGATTGATGAGATGGTGCTTGAGGATAAAACCAGAGCTACTTGATGGTTTTTATCTTTGTTGCTTCCACTCTGGTCCCTGCCTTGGCCCTTACCCTACCTTTAGTGCCCTATATTATCCAACCCAAATAATCACTGCCACCTACCCTATAACATCTAGGGCCAGCCGTAGCCTTTTCTCCCCCATAACAGGCTTTTCACTCCAACTTTGCACATATGCATGCTCATCTAGTTGGCCTCTTCTTGGGATGTGGAATACCAGGCATGTGTACAAAATCCATAAGCAAAGTCAAGTGTATAACCGTAACTTAAAGGGCAAAGATTCATTTCTGCAATATAAGAAATACAAGAGGACCTCTTGGTGTTGCCATTCTGCCAGCTTCTGAAAAGTCACCTATTTAGGCAAGCAGTCCCCCTGAATGGAACTTCTGGTTTTATTGTTTTAACTGTTTTAACTGTTTTAATTGTTATGCTTTCTGGTTATTTGTTATATTGTATTTTTTAATTAAATATTTTTTAATGACCCTGTGGATTTTTTATTGTGTATTTTAATTATGCATTCGTTTTATAAAAGGTAAAGGGACCCCTGACCATTAGGTCCAGTCGTGACCGACTCTGGGGTTGCGGCGCTCATCTCGTTTATTGGCCGAGGGAGCCGCCATACAGCATGACTAAGCTGCTTCTGGCGAACCAGAGCAGCGCACAGAAACGCCGTTTACCTTCCTGCCGGAGCAGTACCTACTATATTTTTCGTCCCATAGGACGCTCCGGCCCATAGGACACACCTAGTTTTTTTGGGGGGAAATAAAGGGGAAATTTTTTTCCTTTATTTCCCCCCCAAAATGAGGTCGGGGAACAGCGGAATGGCGGCCCTGCGCCTCCCCACTGTCCCCCGAGCTTGTGGGGCTGGCCGATGTCTGCCCGAAGCATGGGGCGCTCTGCTTCACGCGCCGGGCGCAGGCTGCTATCCGCACGTGCTCCCCACGCTGCGGATGTCTGCCCAGTGCCCGGGACGCTCTGCTTCAGGGCGCTCCACACACCGGGTGGCAGGCTGCTATCCGCAGCCTAGGGAGCCCTGCGGGAACTCCCACAGGCTCCCCAGGCTTGCTGATAGCTTCCTGAAGCCTGGAGAGCGAGAGGGGTCGGTGCGCACCAACCCCTCTCGCTCTCCAAGCTTCAGCGAAAGCCTATATTCACCCCATAGGACGCACACAGATTTCCCCTTCATTTTTGGAGGGGGAAAAGTGTGTCCTATAGGGCGAAAAATATGGTATTTGTCTACTTGTACTTTGACGTGCTTTTGAACTGATAGGTTGGCAGGAGCAGGGACCGAGCAATGGGAGCTCACCCCATCGTGGTGATTCGAACCGCCGACCTTCTTATCGGCAAGTCCTAGACTCTGTGGTTTAACCCACAGTGCCGCCCATGCCACATTGGTGTGGGGGGGTGTATCAATCACACATATGCATATATATGCACATTATGCTTTAAAAAATTGCCTACAAAGACTATGAGCATTGTATACATCCCCCACCTCCTCTCTCAAGATGGTGCATAATTGAGGATCCTGAAAACTGTCCATGTTCTTTACACTGCTGTTTATTTACGTATCTCACTATCATGGTTGCTGAGGGAAGACTGGTAATGAACCATCAGCCAGAAGCAGGTTGCCTAGTGATCAGTATGGTAGTCAGTGGCCTCTTTTCCTCTGGCTGCCATATCCTAACCTCATGCTCCTATTCCTCTTTTGGTGATGGAGCAGGCCTACAACGGTCCCATTCTGTCTCGGGTCACTGACATTGCAGGGAGAGCCACTTGTCTTGTGCTTAGAAAGCACACGTCCAAGAAGTTTCCCCCTGGGCCCTTTCCTTTGGAGAAAACCCAAATTGCTGTTTGCTATGATTGAGCACAAAAGAGCAGTTTTCCCTGGGGGAAGCAGTGGAACCAGAGGAAGTGTGGATAAGCCACATATGTGCGTCCATGCACCTGAGTGTATACACGCATGCAAGTGTTTGAGAGAAGAGAGATGTGAATCCACAACTGAACATTTTCAACTGGCTTTGTAATCAATTTCAGTGTTTCATGCCTGATCAGAGGGATTTTCCCACACACCTAATTTTCCATGAATATTATCAATGGGTCTTCCAAGCATGTCCGTTTTAACCATTAGACACACTTCACTTCTCTGAAATCACCATGCCTTTCTTCCCATTCATTGCTGTGTGTCATTCCAGTCCTTGTCAGAGATCATAGCTCTTTGAAGGACCTGAATCTTGGATGTGGAATAATGGCACACAATATTTTAAAAAAATAATGTGAATGTGCATAACTTCCAGCAATTTGGTTCCATTGACACAAAGTTTTAAATATCATGAAAGGAAGAGCTCTGTGAGGATGCACAGTTTAATTTCAAAAATGTGTCTTCACTGCTTTCTGCTAATCCTGTTGCAATATTTCCTTTTGCACACATGATGGTACCAAAGGGACAAAGGAAACCCACAGTTATATAGTTATTTTCAGAGCATCCAATTCTACCTCTGAGGCTTTATAAAGAAAGTTCATGTGGTGACTTTAAAGGATTGCTCTGGAGGTGCAAATAAATAGCAGCCGGATGGGGAGACAAGGGGAAAGCATATGAAATAGTGTTGTGGTTTTTTTGTATTTCAAAACCTCATCAGGAAAAACCACTGTGAATAGAATCACAGAACTTGGAGTTGCTACTGCTTTTCTCAGACAAAAAAGGAAAAAGAAAAAGCTGAAGTCATCTGGTGACAACTGACTAAATGATTTAGAATTGGCTGTGGACCAGATCCTGCAACTCATCTGTTCATTACAGTGTAGCAGGCTTCACAGCTGAAAGATGGCAATGCAATTTAGTGCTGTGTACATTATCCTCTTTGATGCAGGGCACCAGTTCAAAAGAGATTTCCATGTAAGAGAGAAGGATGCCAAAGTCCTGTCATTTGTCTACTGAATCTGCCAGAGCAAATAAAAGAGCCATTCTACTGGGGTTTTTGTTTTCCAGTGTGTTTGGTGTAGAACTAGATTGCCAAATGAAATAATGAACTCATCCAGCCACTGGTCCTGCAAATATTTTTTCTTGTGTTAAAAAGTGATGTTATTGAAAGAAACTACTTCTAAGCACTTATTTGCCTTTTGAGTTACAGCTAGGATCACTGACCTAAGCACTTAGCAAAGACCATTTTGCACATTCAGTGTTTCAGGGGTTCCAAAATGCTTAATTGTCATGTGGCTTTTTGTAACTCCAAAGTGCTTTAATTTCATATGCAGGAGAACTGAAGAGGTTCCTGACTGGAGGCCAGTTCCCCCACGTGCTCTTGTTTGTACTTCCGTTATGCACCTCCAGTCCAACTATATCCTGTTGCAACAGCTGCCACAGAAATTTCACAATCCTGGAACTAATATGGCCCCAAATCCACCTTGTTCGCCAATTCTTGGTTGCTTTCACCCAAGCAGCACTCTTGCTAACACAGATATTATATTGATATATAGATATAGATGATTGTTAGGAGAAGATTGAATTTGGATGAAGGATCAGTATCATTCCATGCTTTCCTTCTTGTTCAGACTTGTCTCACAACAAGCATTACTGTAGCTTTCCTTTGGCTTGACTAGTGCACAGGGAGCAATTTCCCAAAGTTCTCAGATTTAATCCCTGGCATTATCAGGCAGGGTTGGCGGAGACCCCTGTCTGAAACCTTGGAGAGCCACTGCGTGTAGATAACACTGACCTAGCAGGCCAGTAGTTGGACTTCGTAAGAAGGTAGCTTCCTATGTCACGCTCATTTTTGTACTGTAGGCTACATTCTGGCCACAGAAAAGTCCGTGATATCCAGACATATCTCTCTGTCCAGGCAAGCAAGAGGCATTATTAAAGTCCCAGAATGTGTGTGGAACAGTGTTGGTGAAGGGGAAGCCTGCAGAAGAGAGTCCCAGAAATCAAGATACTTCAAAATATATGAAAAGTGTGCAGAACAAAAAAAGGAGACACATCATAGGCTTTTCCTTTGAAGCACCACTGACCCAGTGGCGGAGCTTCATGCGGGGCTGGCGGGCGTCCTGGGGGCATGGCACACCCACCAGGATTGCGCTGCCGGGGGCAGTGTGCTCCCCACACACTCCTCTTCCTCCGCCACTGCACTGACCAATGGGAAAAGTCTGCCAGAGGCTGCAATCAGGGGAGGGGGGTACAGCCAGAGCCAAAAGTGGCAAAAGTTTGCAGTTTTGCAGAATTGTCTGGATGTCTTTCCCTTAGAAAAACTCCCCCAAAACCCTCTCACAAATATACAAAGCAGAAGAGGCCGCTTTTCCCAGAAGGTCAGTCCAGAAAGCAAGAGTGAGACTGCCGTGTCTAGAGAGCTAGATCATGCAGCTGTCCCCATGAAACAGCCAAGGGGTGCATGTTCCCCCATCTATTCCTAAGGATGAATTTTTAATTAATATATTTTTTAAAATACTTGCAAACTGATATGGAAATAAGCCAGTGTGGTGTAGTGGTTAGAAAGTCAGACTAAGATCTGGAAGACCAGGGTTCAGATCTCCACTCGGCCATGAAACTCACTGGGTGACCTTGGGCCAGTCGCTGCCTCTCAGCCTAACCTACCTCACAAGGTCGTTGTGGAGATTATTGAGCTTATTGGAGGAAAATGTGAAATATAAATGCTATAAAATATAAATTCAATAAACAAATAAAAGAAGCTTCGAGAAACTGAAATTGATAGATTCAACCATCCCTGTTTGGAATCTTGGGTATTTTAGTCTGGCTAGAATGAATTAACGTCAGTCCCTCTGTCTCTGTTGGCCTGTCTCTCTCTCTCTCTCTCACACACACACACACTTTTGTTCTCAGTTATGACATGTATTTCAAGAAACAAAACAAACAGTGGTGGTGGGGCAGCAATGAGAAATGTGGCATCTAGGCTGGCCCTGAGAGAAATACCTATAGAGATATACTTAACAAAGAGCCATTATTGAAAAGGCTACCCTTGATAGCAAACATGGTTGTGTGTGAAATACAAAGATATATTTCTATTTGGTCTATATGCATGCACACCACCTGACCTCTGCAGACAGTTAATGTGAGTTAAGTAAGAGGCCAATCTAGCCAACTTGCATCCTTGGGGCAGGGGAGGAAGGTCAGGGGAAAGGCTGCCAAACTGTACTGCAGGATCCAGACCAGTAACAGTAATTGTAGCATGAGGCTGGTTCACATGAAGAAGTGAAAGGAAAATGTTTCAAAGTCATCACAAAAGTAGTATGGCTACACAAATATTTCTAAGCCGTAGGTATTGGTTTTTTCCATTGGTATAGTTTTTCTACTGCTTTTGTACACATTATCATTTTAATGCTGCAAAGGTATATGTCTTGAATAGCATAATAAGCAAAATAAGGGTACCTTCTCACTTTTAGCCAATATGCAGTGTAAATGCACTTTTTTGATGGACTTTTAATGTTATATCCTCAGTGTGCTGTTGTAGCATTATATAATTAGAATGGCCACCTACACATCGGCCAAAAACTTGAAATCCATCACCCAAAAAAGAAAGAACAAACATGGATACTTTTTTGCAGTTACGGTAATGAAATTTTTAAAAGCTCAGTCACTGATTTTGCCTAAATGCTTCCATAACAATAACATGGATGACATGGGGGGGTTACATTTTTGTTGTATTTCAAACAAGTAGATTGCAAAACCCCTTAAATGGATTGCTCCTAAAATTTGGAGGAGCATAATCAGATTTCAGTATGTTGATCTTTGACCTAAATTACTTGAACTTACACAAAGTGTGCTTATTGTTTAATGGCACACTGTAAAGGGGCAAAAGAGAAATGGAGATGGAAGGGGGAGCTCTGGTGGATGAGGCTCCGTGGGTCTCCTTGCCTGGAAGTTCTTTCTGGCAGGCAGGGGGTGCAGCCTCTTAGCTGACAGCAGAGACCAGTTTGTGCTTTAGTTATGTACGGTTTGTTTTATAAAAGAACAGAAGGCTTTCCCTCAATCTGTTCCTGCTTACAATTATTTCTGCTTCAATGAACCACCAAGAAATTGCACTTGAAAATGCCAAGTCTTGCCAGTGGCCTAGAAGCGTCACAATATAAACTGAGTTTATCTCATGAAAGCAAAAAGCTAAGTGGCAGGTCACATAGCAAATTATGCAAATGGCCTGCCTGCAAAAGAGCAACCCATCTCTGCCTCTAACCAGTATGATTTTACCTAGAGGATTCTCTAGTTTGTCTAAAGGATACCCCCCCCCGGGGGGGGGTAAAATTTCCAAAACCTTAGTATCAGGTTAAAGAAACTTGGTGATATAAATACTACTTTGAAGAATTCTGCACCACATGTTTGGGGGACATGCTCCATCACTGGGATATTGCCTGGTTTCAAAATATGTGCCCCTCCCTCTCTCTCTCTCTCTCTCTCACACACACACACACACACAGGGGGGGGGGGGAGAGAGAGACTCTTACATAATTCCAGGCAGGTGGTTAATTGCTTCATATTTCTCATTTTCCAGACATGGTGGAGGTTCTGGGGCAGTGTTACAGTGTCATTTCCCTTGGAGAAAGGGCACTGGAGACTTACAATTTATAATATCCGGTTTTATAAAAGGCCGCAGGTTGTGCTGAAGATCGATGGCATGTGTGTGACATCAGGATGTTTGGAAGAGCCAGGAGCAGAGCCGAACGCGGTGGCATAATGACTTCCATGTTGGTGGCTCGTGCTCGGCCTCCTCTTCCTCCTGCTGCCACCACCAGTCGGGGGGGGTGTGTGCTTTGCCCATCTTTCCCTTATGTGGCAGGAGCAGGAGGAGCTGCTGGCCAGGGAATCCATGCCATGCTTGGTTCCGTGCTCAGCCTCCTCCACCTCCCGATCATTTGGAACATTAGGGGCCACCCCCCCAAAAAATAATAATATTGGGGGCCCCAAAAGGGCTGAGCCCCTAGGAGTTGCCACCCCTGGTTTCTATCGAGGATTCATCCACACTTCTGCTTGTCCCGCCCCTAGAAAGCCGAGGTCTGAGCGGTTTTCCACTTGACCAGAGCTTTCTAGGCCTGGACTGGACCATTTTGCCCTGGCCCCACTCTTTTCTCAGGGAAAACCCACTCTTTAGCTTTCAGTTGGAAAGAGCAGTCTGTGGAACCCCCATCACCATTTGCTCCAAAAGCTAAAAGGTGCTTTTCCTGGGCAGAACAAGAGGAGGTGTGGAGAAGCCCGCAGGCTCAGTGAGCCGGAAGTTGGGCAATGCCAGTTGCAAAGCAGCTTCAGGCCCAACTTCAGTGGGGCTTGAAAATTCTTCAGCTACCATCCTATCTTTTCCTTATCATACCAAATTGAAAGCTGCTACGTACCTGTGCTGTTCTGCCCAGTTGTGGGCCCTTTAAACCCAGTCAGGCTCAGCTATTTGGATGTCAGGTCTGCCAGCATGGCGCTACCCAGCATGCTCCCTACCACCTCCGACAATGGAGTGGCACAATTCCTTCTTTTTATTGACCACTCTGCATTCCCACTCCATGGCACGTGAAACATTTTCTTTTTTAACTTGAAAATATAGCATGCTACCTTTTAAAGGTTCCCTTTGCACATATCACCTAATTTGGTAAAATTAGTCCAATCTAGTTTATTCAATTAACTAACTACACCTGTGATTTCTATGCGACTAGGCAGAGTGGCTGCAATAGAAATTAAGAAACCAGCATAGGCTTTCCTCTGCTGATTGCCAACCCAAAATAAGGACATGGGTCTGACAAATCTGTTCTTAGCTCATGAATGTCTGGTGATTTTTAACCCCTCTGCAAAAGGCTACACTCAGCAAGAAATGGAGGTGTGCTATTCACATGGTGAACAACTACAGTTTTACTGCAGGTAAAATAGCTGTACTTTTCATCACTTTAAGCCCATGGTTTTAAGGTTGCTTACCCTTAGGGTCCACATCAATTGTCTGCTGAGAAACAGCTGAATTTGCAGGAGGACCCTGGCCAGGTCAGATAGAGCCTAGGTAACTCGCTGTGAAAATTGAGAATGTGTCCTAGAACGACCCTGACTCTCCCTCTTGGCTGCGTATTTCAAGGCAGGTTTGGTAATACAGGTAGACAAGCTTTCTTCCAGGGAACCTGGCCTGCCATTATTCATCTTTTCATCAAAAGATGCCTTTTAAGGAACCCCAGTGCTCCTAGGAACACAGTTTGAAAACATCAGTGTAAGCTGTTTGTTGGCTACATATGCCTCTCTTTGACATTTGCAAGACAGGTGAAACAAAAGATTAATCAGTATTAATTTGTATCTGAAGAAAGTAGTTAGTGGAAGGCTAAAGAATGGTCCCCCTTTTCTTTTATTTTTTAAAAGAAAGGGGCTGAATAGTTTATTGCAGAACTATCAAATTCCACCCTTCACTTGCTGCTTTCCCATTTGGGAAGGGTGAGGGGACAGGAAGGCTGTCTCTTCCCCCACCCCAGGAGCTTGGTATTGGGAGATTTTGGTTGGGAGAATGACTAGGAGATTGCTCACAGATCTCCCAGCACCAGTCCTTAGACTCTTGTTCTCATTCCTCTAATATTTGTAGGCAATTATGCTCGTTTTTTCAATCATTTTAATGATGCCCCAGCTGTAAAGAGTTTTACTCTGGTTATATTTGGAGGAATCTCTTTAGGTGATGGCAATTGTAAACAACACAAATGGAGGGATGATTAGAATGATGAATCCTTCACCTGTAGGCCCAAAGAGTGCCCTGTTGGGTCAGGCAACAGGCCTACCTAATGTGGGGGAGGGAGACAGTGCTCCTGAAGGTAGGAGTCTACAATTGTTGAAGATGATCATCTAAATGTCATAGACCGAATGGAGCAAACAGCACGCAGACCTAGTGGTGGGAGGAAAAAATCCTTAAATAAGAGACACGGGGGGAATGATTAATGGACTTCAATGTCTGTACACTAATGCGCAAAGCATGGGAAATAAACAAGATGAGCTTGAGCTCTTGGTACAGCAAACTAAATATGACATAATAGGCATCACTGAAACCTGCTGGGATAAGTCCCACGATTGGAATGTAATAATGGAGGGATACAATCTATTTCAGAGAAACAGACCAGACAAGAAAGGAGGAGGAGTGGTGTTATATGTCAGGGATGTGTATACCTGTGAAGAGATCCAAGATTTAGAACCTGAAAGCCCAAGTGAGAGCATTTGGGTCAAAATTAAGGGAGAGAAGAATAACAGGGACCTCATTGTGGGAGTTTACTATAGATCCCCAAGCCAAACGGAGGACATAGATGATGCCTTCCTGGAACAGATGGCCAAGCATGCAAAAGGAAGGGAGATAGTAGTAATGGGGGACTTCAATTACCCGGATATTTGTTGGATGTCAAACTCAGCCAAGAGCATAAGGTCAAACAGATTCCTCACTGGCCTTGCAGACAACTTCATTGTCCAGAAAGTGGGAGAAGCAACAAGAGGAACAGCCATTTTAGATCTGGTCCTAACCAATGTTGATGACCTGGTTAGTGGGGTAGAAGTGGAAGGATCATTAGGCGCGAGTGATCATGCTCTTCTGAAGTTTACTATACAGCGGAAAGGAGCAGCCAAGCATACTAGGACTCAATTTCTTGACTTTAAGAAAGCCGACTTCATAAAACTTAGGGAAATGCTATGTGAGATCCATGGACAGTAATACTAAAAGGAAAGGGAGTTCATGATGGCTGGGAGTTTGTTAAGAGGGAGATAGTAAAAGCACAACTTCAGGCAATACCAATGAGACGGAAACATGGAAGGTGCCTAAAGAAGCCAGGGTGGCTATCTAAAGAACTTTTAATTGAGTTAAGATTAAAAAAGGATGTGTACAAAAAATGGAAAAGGGGGGAAACCACCAAAGAGGAATTCAAACAAATAGCCAGTACGTGTAGACACAAAGTCAGAAAAGCTAAAGCACAGAATGAACTCAGGCTTGCTAGAGAGGTTAAAAGCAACAAAAAAAATGGGTATTTCATAGCAAAAGGAATTATGGGTATGTTTGTAGCAAAAGGAAGAACAAAGAAACAGTGAGGTCACTCAGAGGAGAAGATGGTGAAATGCAAACAGGGGACACAGAAAGGGCTGAACTCCTCAATGCCTTCTTTGCCTCAGTCTTCTCCGATAAAGAAAACAATGCCCGACCTGAAGAATTTGGAGCAAATGATTCAGCAGAGGAAACACAGCCCAGAATAACTAAGGAGATAGTACAAGAATACTTGGCTAGTTTAGATGTATTCAAGTCTCCAGGGCCAGATGAACTGCATCCAAGAGTATTAAAAGAACTGGCAGATGTGATCTCAGAACTACTGGCAGTCATCTTTGAGAATTCCTGGATAACAGGCGAAGTCCCGGCAGACTGGAGGAGGGCAAATGTTGTCCCTATTTTCAAAAAGGGGAAAAGAGAGGACCCAAATAATTACCGCCCAGTCAGTCTGACATCAATACCAGGGAAGATTCTGGAGCAGATCATTAAGCAAACAGTCTGTGAGCACCTAGAAAGGAATGCTGTGATCACCAATAGTCAGCATGGATTTCTGAAAAATAAGTCATGTCAGACGAACCTGATCTCATTTTTTGACAGAATTACAAGCCTGGTAGATGAAGGGAACGCAGTGGATGTAGCCTACCTTGATTGCAGCAAGGCATTTGTCAAGGTGCCCCATGATAGTTTTGTAAAGAAGCTGGTAAAATGCGGTCTTGACTATGCTACCACTCAGTGGATCTGTAACTGGCTGACTGACCGAACCCAAAGGGTGCTCATCAATGGTTCCTCTTCATCCTGGAGCAGAGTGACTAGTGGGGTGCCACAGGGTTCTGTCTTAGGCCCGGTCTTATTCAACATCTTTATCAACGACTTGGATGATGGACTCAAGGGCATCCTGATCAAATTTGCAGATGACACCAAACTGGGAGGGGTGGCTAACACCCCAGAGGACAGGATCACACTTCAAAACGACCTTGACAGATTAGAGAACTGGGCCAAAACAAACAAGATGAATTTTAACAGGGAGAAAGGTAAAGTATTGCACTTGGGCAAAAAAAATGAGAGGCACAAATACAAGATGGGTGACACCTGGCTTGAGAGCAGTACATGTGAAAAGGATCTAGGAGTCTTGGTTGACCACAAACTTGACATGAGCCAACAGTGTGACACGGCAGTTAAAAAAGCCAATGCAATTCTGGGCTGCATCAATAGGAGTATAGCATCTAGATCAAGGAAAGTAATAGTGCCACTGTATTCTGCTCTGGTCAGACCTCACCTGGAGTACTGTGTCCAGTTCTGGGCACCACAGTTCAAGAAGGACACTGACAAACTGGAACGTGTCCAGAGGAGGGCAACCAAAATGGTCAAAGGCCTGGAAACGATGCCTTATGAGGAACGGCTAAGGGAGCTGGGCATGTTTAGCCTGGAGAAGAGGAGGTTAATAATAATAATAATATTTTTTTATTTATACCCCGCCCTCCCCAGCCAAGGCCGGGCTCAGAGTGGCTTACAAGCAATAATAAAAACAAGATGAATGATTACAAACTTAAAAACAAAATAAAACACAACAATTAAAATAATGGAACATTAAAATATTAAAATGTAGCCTCATCGCAGGAGGAGAAGGAAAAGAAGGGGGAAAAAGAGAGAGAGAGAGAGAGAGAGAGAGAGAGAGGGAGAGGGAGGGAGGGAGGGAGGGAATCAAACTGGCTCCAAGCCAAAGGCCAGGCGGAACAACTCTGTCTTACAGGCTCTGCGGAAAGAAATCAGATCCTGCAGGGCCCTGGTCTCATGAGGCAGAGCGTTCCACCAGGCCGGAGCCAGTGTTGAAAAGGCCCTGGCTCTGGTCGAAGCCAATCTAACTTCCTTAGGGCCCGGGACCACTAGGGTGTTGTTATTTATGGACCTTGAGGCTCTCCGTGGGGTATACCCGGAGAGGCGGTCCCGTAGATACGAGGGTCCTAGGCCGTGAAGGGCTTTAAAGGTCAAAAGCAGCACCTTAAATCTGACCCTGTACTCCACCGGGAGCCAGTGCAGCTTGAAAAGCACTGGGTGAATATGCTCCCATGGCAGAGACCCCGTGAGGAGCCTCGCTGCAGCATTCTGCACCCTGTGGAGTTTCTGGGACAGCTTCAAGGGCAGCCCCGCGTAGAGCGAATTACAGTAATCAAGCCTGGAGATGACCGTCGCATGGATCACTGTGGCCAAGTCAGGGCGGGAAAGGTAAGGGACCAACTGCTTGATGCGGCGAAGGTGGAAAAATGTCGCCTTGGCTGTTGCTGTAACCTGCGCCTCCATGGAAAGGGAGGCGTCAAGGATTACACCCAAACTCTTAACGGAAGGCAATGGCACTAATTGGGCCCCTGCAAGAGAAGGGAGTTGATATGATAGCCATGTTCAGGACCAGGGAGTCCTCCACATAGCCATAAGGGGTGATATGATAGCCATGTTCAAATATATAAAAGGATGTCACATAGAGGAGGGAGAAAGGTTGTTTTCTGCTGCTCCAGAGAAGCGGACACGGAGCAATGGATCCAAACTACAAGAAAGAAGATTCCACCTAAACATTAGGAAGAACTTCCTGACAGTAAGAGCTGTTCGACAGTGGAATTTGTGTGGTGGAGTCTCCTTCTTTGGAGGTCTTTAAGCAGAGGCTTGACAACCATATGTCAGGAGTGCTCTGATGGTGTTTCCTGCTTGGCAGGGGGTTGGACTCAATGGCCCTTGTGGTCTCTTCCAACTCTATGATTCTATGATTCTACCTTGAGCAGCCTTCTCCTGCCAACAACAGCTAGCCTAGAACATCTCTAAAGTTACACATAGCAGAACATGGTCATGAAAGTTGGGGACTGGGTATGACCAGTGGGTCAGACTCTTATTCTGCCTACTCCCCACAGCCGAGTGTCACAAGCAGGTGGAGCTGCCCACCTGCCAATTGCCCAGGGCCACAATGCCATCAGAAATCAAGCCATGTTACCAGTGAATTCCTGCTTGCAGAGGTTGGACTAGGTGATTCTTTCAGTTCCTTCCAACTCTATGATTCTAGGCGCAGCTTTTGGAATAATAATAATAATAATAATAATAATAATAATAATAATAATAATAATAATTTATTATTTGTACCCCGCCCATCTGGCTGGGTTTCCCCAGCCACTCTGGGCGGCTTCCATAGAAACCCAAAAACACTAAAATATCACACATTAAAAACTTCCCTGAACAGGGCTGCCTTAAGATGTCTTCTGAATGTCAGGTAGTTGTTTATCGTTTTGACATCTGATGGGAGGGTGTTCCACAGGGCAGGCGCAACAACCAAGAACGCCCTCTGCCTGGTTCCCTGTAGCTTTGCTTCTCGCAATGAGGGAACCGCCAGAAGGCCCTCGGCGCTGGACCTCAGCGTCCGGGCAGAACGATGGGGGTGGAGACACTCCTTCAGGTATACTGGGCCGAGGGCTTTAAAGGGCTTTAAAGGTCAACACCAGCACTTTGAATTGTGCTCGGAAACGTACTGGGAGCCAATGTAGGTCTTTCAAGACCGGTGTTATGTGGTCTCGGCGGCCGCCCCCAGTCACCAGTCTAGCTGCCGCATTCTGGATTAGTTGTAGTTTCCGAGTCACCTTCAAAGGTAGCCCCACGTAGAGCGCATTGCAGTAGTCCAAGCGAGAGATAACTAGAGCATGCACCACTCTGGCGAGACAGTCTGCGGGCAGGTAGGGTCTCAGCCTGCGTACCAGATGGAGTTGGTAGACAGCTGCCCTGGATACAGAATTGACCTGTGCCTCCATGGACAGCTATGAGTCCAAAATGACTCCCAGGCTGCGCACCTGGTCCTTCAGTGGCACAGTTACCCTATTCAGGACCAGGGAGTCCTCCACACCAGCCCGCCCCCTGTCCCCCAGAAACAGTACTTCTGTCTTGTCAGTATTCAACCTCAATCCATTAGCCCCCATCCATCCTCCAACCACCTCCAGACACTCACACAGGACCTTCACTGCCTTCACTGGTTCTGATTTGAAAGAGAGGTAGAGCTGGGTATCATCCGCATACTGATGAATACCCAGCCCAAACTGCCTGGTGATCTCTCCCAGCGGCTTCATATAGATGTTAAAAAGCATGGGGGAGAGGACGGAACCCTGAGGCACCCCACAAGTGAGGGCCCAGGGGTCTGAACACTCATCCCCCACCACCACTTTCTGAACACGGCCCAGGAGAAAGGAGCGAAACCACTGTATAACAGTGCCCCCAGCTCCCAGCTCCTCTAGATGGCCCAGAAGGATGTAGGATGGCAATGTAGAAAACAATTTCTGAACAGCTTCAGTGGATCCTATTCCCTATTTGATTTCATTTGCTTTTACTACAGAATGTGATGCATTTAAGAAGATGAGAAAGAATTAGATTTTAAATGAGAAAACAGCTACCACAGTATGACAGCTTTTACACTTCAAGGGATACATTTTTCTGAATTGTTAAATCCAACAGAAGTTCATCATGTATTAGGACTGGCAGTGCTGCTTCCAAGCAAATGAATAGTATTGGTGACTGACCATTTCACGGTTAGGAAATCTGGAACAAGAAGTAATATTCATAGGGTATTTTGTTCTGGTGTCAAACTTCTGTGAAGCAAAGCCACTCGCCCTAAATGGGGATAAGTGATTCCCTTAACAATATTTTTAAATTCCCCCATGCCAGGCTTCTTGACTGGCATGGGAAATATCTAAGTATTTGGAGGGCTAAAATGTGAAAAATGGGCGACATTTATTTTATGTCCCTCTAGCCCAGCCTTAGCCAGCCTTGGATCTTCAGGTCTTGTTACTGCAAATTATAGCTACTATTATCGGTTTTGTTGTTTAAAATATATATGGCCCACCCTTTATCAATATGAATAATGTTAAAAACTGTGTGTTACCAAGTTACAGTAGGTATCATAGCGGCTAGGTCATCTCTCTTTAAGCTAGCACATGGTGGTTTTGGTCATGATCACTGCCTCTGAATCTTGGAGAAATGCTGGCTCCGACTCCAGCAGCTACATCAACCTCTGAACCTGATCCTTCAATGCAGGCATGTAACATGCGGTGTACCCTAAAAGCACTGCACTGGCCGCCCCATAGTTGCTGCGCCCTGTTTATAATCCCCTAAATATTTGGAGCCCAAGAATCTGTAGGAGACTTGGCTCCTAAAGTATTAAAAACGGATATTTGCCCTAAAACTTGCTCAGACCGCAATGCAGTTTTATGGATCTTAAAATGTCCTTACAGGGTTCCTTCAGATGGAGAATGCATGATGATTTGTTGAGGAGTACCCAAATTGTAAATAAAGCCCAAAAAGCCTTAAAAGATTATTTTGAAATTAATATGAATCAGGGAACGGAAACAAGGGTTATTTGGAATGCCAGCAAAGCAGTAATGAGAGGATTTCTCATTCAACAAAATTCAATTAGGAAAAAGACACAGAATGAGAAAAAAGATAAAATTTTGGAACAACTAAAAGACAAAGAGAAGAGGCTTAGGGGGGGCTACTAGGGGGCGCATTGGAAGATGGCCGACAATACCATCTCTCCGACCCACACGGGGTAATTAAGAGGCTGTTATGGGAGTAGGCAGCCTCCCTTGTTGCCCCAAGGAAATGGGGAACACTGCCCTTGCCTGCTGTGCCCATAAATCACCCCCTAATTCGAAAGAAGGGGGTGAGGGCCCTAGGCAGAATGCCCCCGTGTGGACCTTGGCTCTCCTGGACACTGTCTCTGATCGCGCACTAGTTGCAGCAATTTGGAATAATTAATTACAAAAGAAGCAAATGCACATATTTCAAGTGAAAAAGGGGAGTGAAGTCTGCTAATTTAAGTGACCTCTGCGAAAGAAGACGATGGGCTGGAAAAACAGGAATATTTTACGATGAAGATACACCCAAGGTGGGGTATGTTGACAACGGGGCTGAATGGGGGGGGACTTTTTTACTTTCCTTCTATGTGATTTACAAGAACCCCTCCTCATTAGAACCGTCGGTTGAACTGACCCAAGCAGGATGATTAAGGTCTGTGTGGAGATAAACTTTAACCAAAAGTATGCTTTATGGAGACCGAGAAGCAATAAGAGCTTTTGGGAATGGCGCAGCAATTAATTCGGAGTCACCATCTTGCCAAAGGATTTATAGCCGGGAAGAACGGATTTGTTTTCAGACTGCATTCCTAGTGAATCTCCTCAGAGGTTTTGAGAAAGGAGGCAGATTGGTGAAGATTAATGACGCTAAGACTGTTTTGATGTATGGAAGTGATCTTATATGGAAAACGTCTGGATATGGCTACTGGATAAAAAAATATATATCCACGCAGGATTACAAACTGTTCTAACCAGCTTGCGGAGATTATCAGAGGTCACAAAGAGAAAGGAAAAATATATGAAAATAACAACAAGAGATGTGGAAAAATAATAAGAAAGGACTGGATAGTACTATGAACATCATAAGGTTAGATTTGTGGACATTAAAACAGCAGTAAGAAGTAAGAAGTTGATTGAATCCCTTCGGAACTTGAAATATGGGTGCCCCCAACAAAAATTTAAAATTCGGCTGTGTAATTTAGAATTTATGTAATTTGGTTTGATTTGATGTGATTGGTCGGTTAATAAAAATTATTCTTAAAAAAAAAGAGAGAAGAGGCTTAGAGGTAACCCAAAGAATTTGCAGATACAAAAGGAAATTAAAGCCTTACAGATTCAATATTCACAGATTATAAATCAAAAAATATAATGGAAACTAAGGAGGATGAAACAAAGGAACTTTGAATCTGCAAATAAATGTTGGAAACTCTTAGCTTGGCAGTTAAAAAAGAGGCAAAAGCAAAGTACTATCACAAATATTGTAACAGAAGGAAAGTCTGTGAAGAACCCTGTGGACATAAGAAAATGTTTTCACAAGTATTACAAAGACTCTCCTCCCTGAAAGAGAGGGGAGTGGTTGTGGGCGGGAGCCCGAGCACCGCCCAGCAGGGGGGCATTTGCCCCCTGCCTCCAGCTCACCTGGCTGGTGCTCACGCCCCCTCCTGTGGCCATCCAACCAGGTGCCACAGAGGGGGCGTGTTCAGCAGCCTTTTGCTGCAGCACTAGCCTCTCCCTGGCCTCATTCCTCATCATCGTCCCGTGGCGAGTCCCGTGGTCCATTCGTACTCCTCCCTTTCCCAAACCTGCATATCTCGCCCCTTGGTATTGTACCCAAAAAGACCCATGGTGAGTTTAGATTAATCCACAACCTTTCTTACCCTAAGGGTCTCGCTCTCAGATGTCTCGCTTCAGGTTGCTTGCACCTGGAACTCATGGGCTTCAGGTCAGGGATATTGGGGCTTTTGCCTAGCGTGCTACCGACCACAGACGACATTCTGCAATACCTATTCCATCTTGATGTTTTGGGACGGGACCCCAAAACTTTAAAGATACGCATAGTCGCCATCAGCTTCTTTGCTAAAGCCATGTTTTCCTCTGTCCCGTGTAGTTACTTCCTGATCCGCAGAGCTATTGAGGTTTGGGGCAGGCTACAACCCCCCTAGAGCCGTAAGCCAATTTCTTACAGGCTGCTATCTCAGATACGCACAAAGCTTAGGTCAATCTGCTGGGCCAAGTTCGAGGCCCGCCTCTTTTCCGCAGCATATGCAATCGCCTTCATTGGTGCCTTGAGGGTTGGTGAAGTGGTAGCCGAGGTTAACGCAAGTGGGAGGAAGTGCAGTTGACCGAAGCTAGCATGACTGTGCGCATACGTCAATCCAAAACAGACCAGGCAGGTATGGGTCCCCTCGTAAAAACTTACAGCTTCAGTGCAGCGGGGCCCATGCCCGGTCAAAAGACACTAGATGGTACCTTTACCTCAGACTGCCCGGTCCTGGCCCACTCCTGGTTCACGAGGATGGGTCATCTTTGTTGAGACACCAATTCACAAGGGCACTCCGCAAAGTTATTGATGCCTGTGGTTTATCTTCCCAGGATTATGCGGCACACTCATTCAGGATTGTCACCGCCATAACAGCTGCACGCTTGGGCCTGCCAGCGGATAAGATTAAGGATATGGGCCGGTGGAATCCGACGCTTATAAAGGTTACATTCGTTAGAATGCGCCTTGCTCCTTTACCTCTACTTATCCGTAATTATTATTTTTTTCCCCTCTTTTCCTTTTTCTTCTCTTTTAACCTCGGATTGCCACCTGGAGTGCGAGTTTCCTGGTTTTCGTGATGAGGCATTGCTTATGCCTTTGCTGAGAGGGAGAGTTGCCACGTTTGGCCCTCCTGACACCCACCTGGAGTGCGTGTTTCCCGGTTTTCGTGACGAGGCATTGCTTATGCCATTGCTGAGAGGGAGAGTTGCCACGTTTGGCCCTCCTGACACCCACCTGGAGTGTGTGTTTCCTGGTTTTCGTCACGAGGCATTGCTTATGCCATTGCTGAGAGGGAGAGTTGCCACGTTTGGCCCTCCTGACACCCACCTGGAGTGCGTGTTTCCTGGTTTTCGTCACGAGGCATTGCTTATGCCATTGCTGAGAGGGAGAGTTGCCACGTTTGGCCCTCCTGACATACTTATCCTTCAATTAGGGGGAAATGACCTTGTTAACAGAAGAAGTGTGAACTTGTCGTGGCACATAAAGAGATTTGGATGAGGTGGCTGCCTTGTGTCCCGGAACAACGGTGTTCTGGTCCTCCTTCCTGAAGAGAATTGTGTGGCACGGTGTGCAGAACTGTATGGCCATTGAAAAATCCAGGAAACTCTTAAATCGTGCAATAGCCCGTTGGGTGCACTTTTTGTATGGCCGAGTCATTTATCATGACCGTATCCGGATCGGCAACCAAGCTTTATACCGGAATGACGGTGTCCACCTATCGAATCTGGGGAACAACATTTGGTTAGCTAGTGTCACCAAAGCATCTGGGATTGGTTACAGCTTTGAGGGTATTGGCGGCGAGCCTTTCGGCTCGGGTGGCGGTTAGGCATTGGAATAATGTGTTGTGGTGTGTTGAAGTGCTAGGTGTGGCCATCGCCTATGCCTTCAATGTTTAGGGGTATTCCGTTAAAGGAATCTGGCGGTCGTGTATTCTGTCCGATGCCTGCTTGGCGGGAGGCCATGGCACGACCCTCGGTGACAGCAGGAGGTGAGCCTATAGTTGGATCAGCATCAACAGGCTCCACCTACTGGTGAATAAACCCACTTGTTTCGATCCAATGCCTAAGCCAATACCTTTTCATTGCTGTAATCAATAAAGTTGTGGCCTTTTCTAGCCCATTAACCTTATATCATGTGTCCTTGTGTCTTCATTTCACTTCGCGGGGTCGGGTCCTCGAACCACAAAAACTCTCCTCCCTGAAAGAGAGGGGAGTGGTTGTGGGCGGGAGCCCGAGCACCGCCCAGCAGGGGGGCATTTGCCCCCTGCCTCCAGCTCACCTGGCTGGTGCTCACGCCCCCTCCTGTGGCCATCCAACCAGGTGCCACAGAGGGGGCGTGTTCAGCAGCCTTTTGCTGCAGTGCCAGCCTTTCCCTGGCCTCATTCCTCATCGTCGTCCCGTGGCGAGTCACCCACCCCCCACTCCCTTTTAGTTAGGGCCTAGGTCATTGGCCTTGCTATGGACCTTAGGTTGGTCGCCCTGGTTGTCCGGGGGGCCTGGTAGGAGTTTTTCCATTTTGCATTAGGCTTTTTGGTTTTTTCGCCTACCTCGTAGCAATCGTCACAACTTTTTGTGGTATTGGTGGGTAGGTTAGGCATTGGAATAATGTGTTGTGGTGTGTTGAAGTGCTAGGTGTGGCCATCGCCTATGCCTTCAATGTTTAGGGGTATTCCGTTAAAGGAATCTGGCGGTCGTGTATTCTGTCCGATGCCTGCTTGGCGGGAGGCCATGGCACGACCCTCGGTGACAGCAGGAGGTGAGCCTATAGTTGGATCAGCATCAACAGGCGCCACCTACTGGTGAATAAACCCACTTGTTTCGATCCAATGCCTAAGCCAATACCTTTTCATTGCTGTAATCAATAAAGTTGTGGCCTTTTCTAACCCATTAACCTTATATCACGTGTCCTTGTGTCTTCATTTCACTTCGCGGGGTCGGGTCCTCGAACCACAAACAACTGTATAAAAAGGAGAAAGAGGGCCAAGCTAAAATTGAGCAATTTATCAAAACCAATGGTTTGCAGAAGATTCCTGAAGATAAAAAGATCCTACTAAAGGGACTAATTACAAGCCAGGAAGTGGAATAAGCAATAAACTCAATGCAACTTGGCAAGGCCCCAGGACCAGATGGTCTATCAGCAAAATACTATAAGAAAGATTGGCTTATCCAACCATTGGTAGAAGTTTGCAATAAGATTATAGGAGGGGGAAGAGCACCTGAAACCTGGAAGGAAGCTTATATTACTCTGATTCCAAAACAAGATCAAGATAGATCCAATGTCAAGAATTACAGACCAATCTCCCTACTTAATGTGGATTATAAAATCTTTGTGAATATACTGGCTAACAGGCTAAAGAAGGTTCTGTCTGAATATATACATAAGGACCAGGCAGTTTTCTGCCTGGAAGACACATGAAAGACAATATTAGGAATGTTGTAGATATATTGGAAAAGTTGGAAGCAAGAAAGAACTGTAAAGCAATGTTAATGTTTATTGACGCAGAGAAGGCCTTCGACAATGTATCTTGGAGTTTTATGTTACATAATTTAGAAAGTATGGGGGTTGGTCAAGATTTTTTAAGTGAGATTAATGCGATCTATCATGAACAAAAAGCTAAAATTATTGTAAATAATGTGGTCTCGGAGGAAATTAGAATTGAGAAGGGAACCAGGCAAGGGTGCCCACTTTCCCCTCTGCTGTTTATTTCAGTCCTAGAGGTCTTGCTAAGTATGATTAGAAAAGATGAACAAATCAAAGGTATTACAGTAGGATCCAAACAATATAAATTAAAAGCCTTTGCTGATGATTTAGTACTGACATTACAGGATCCAGTCTCCAGTGCAGTAAAAGCACTGGAGTTGATACAGGAGTTCGGACAGGTAGCGGGATTTAAGTTAAATAAGACAAAACCAAAGTATTAGAGAAAAATCTGGATAATGATGAAAGAAAATTATTACAAGAAAAGAAGGGCTTAGATTTTGTGAAAAAAGTTAAGTATCTGGGAGTCAATTTGCCAGGGAAAATTTGAATTTCTATAAAGATAACTATGAGAAACTATGGAATGAAATTAAGAGAGATCTAGAGATCTAGAGGTCAGATTTAAAATTGTCACTAATGGGCCGGATTTTGGTGGTTAAGATGAATGTATTGCCAAAGATATTATTTCTGTTTCAAGCCCTCCCAATTATAGACAATGTGAAATGTTTTAAAGAATGGCAGAAAGCTTTATCTAGATTCATCTGGCAGGGGGGGAAACCCAGAATTAAATATAAATTACTAACAGACTCTAAAGAAAGAGGGGGGTTTTCCCTGCCAGATTTGAAGATCTATTTTGAAGCAGCTGCACTTTGCTGGATTAAGGAATGGATACAACTAGAAGACACCGATGATTTAGATCTGGAGGGATTTGACAATGTGTTTGGATGGCATGCATATTTATGGTATGATAAAGTAAAGGCCCATAATGCTTTTAAAAACCATGTAATTAGGAAATCTCTGATTAATGTGTGGATAAAATATAAAGATCTCTTAGAAAGGAAGACACCCAGATGGCTCTCACCAATGGAGGCGAAGGCCCAGAAAAAGTTAAATATGGAAACCAAGTGGTTGAGATATCCAGACCTGTTATTGGAAGACAAAGAAGGTTATAAATTAAAACAAAAAAAAATTCCTTCCAGTAGCACCTTAAAGACCAACTAAGTTAGCTCTTGGTATGAGCTTTCGTGTGCATGCACACTTCTTCAGATATCTGGTATCTTGGTATCTGAAGAAGTGTGCATGCACACGAAAGCTCATACCAAGAACTAACTTAGTTGGTCTTTAAGGTGCTACTGGAAGGAGTTTTTTTTGTTTTGACTATGGCAGACCAACACGGCTACCTATCTGTAGTTATAAATTAAAACCATTTGATCAAATCAAAGATAAGATAAATTGGTTACATTATCACCAGATCAATGAATTGTATAAACTAGATAAGAAAAATGGTTTTGCTTCAGAAAAAACAAAGTTGGAAACGGAGTTGTTGGACTCTAAAGTTAAAAATTTGTCTAAAATGTATAATTTACTGTTGGAATGGCATACAAAGGATAAACAAGTTAAATCAGTGATGATAGATTGGGCAAGAGATGTGGGACATAATTTTATGTTTGAAGACTGGGAAAGATTGTGGAAGAAAGGGGTCAAGTTCACTGCATGTACAGTGTTAAAGGAAAATATAATGAAAATGATGTACAGGTGAAACTCGGAAAATTAGAATATCATGGAAAAGTTCATTTATTTCAGTAATTCAACTTAAAGGTGAAACTAATATATGAGATATTCTTGACATGCAAAGCAAGATATGTCATGCAACCTGCGCCAACCTGGTGTTTTTGCCCGCAACTGCTATCAGCCAATATAGCAGATGGTCAGGAATAAGTTGAGTTGTAGTTCAAAACATCTGGAGGAAACCAGATTGAGGAGGGCTAGATTGGGGATATCTGAGGAGTGTTGTAAGCAGTTTTGCATGGATACTTAACCACAGTCCTGCTTGCAGATGGCTGCTTTTCTCCATTACATAATGTTTTTTTCCAGTCTCTAAGAGTAGGATCCACATAGAGCTGGGCTGGTAAAAGTCAGTACAAGATAGCATTGGACCCCAGCTTGTCAATTGCAGCCTAAATTCATTAAGAAATCCCTGGTAAGCAATATGCTTCCAAGCCATTTTGCCAGGTGATAATGTGGAAATTGATACCATGATTCTGAAGCAACAGAGACTTGTTGTTCAAAAGGCAGGTCTTTCTTCAAACACAGCAATTCTTTTTGTTTCTTGGCAGTTTCTGAATGGACTAGCTTGTCATAATCTTGCATATGTGTGGTTACCCTCTGAACTTCCCCTCCAGGACTTCATGCAGGGCATGATTCTGCAAGTGTGGAAAACTGCAGTGTGTGGCATTAGGGCTAACATGTCACAGTTTTCTTTATTGTTCTTTTTAAAGCAAATTCTAGCTTGAAAGTAGGTTGGCAATATCTGATGAAATCTCAGAAGTGAGAGGGATTTCTGACAAACACTTTCAGTGGTCATAGGCAAGGCTCCATATCTCTGCTTCTCAAGATTAGAACAATTAGCAGACTAACTTGTGCAAAGTAATAAACATTGCAAAATAACCTGCAGAAATAAATTATGGGGATTTGCTTAATTTTTCTATTAAACACAGGTTTCAGTGTTTTCAATGCAGTATCTGTGTTTTCCTTCTCTCAGAAATTTGCTTTTTAAACAGAGATTGCCCAAAGCACTGCTTATTGGTCAACCATTTTGGCTCCAGGATTTTCAATGCCCCCTTTTGAATTTCAGACTTATCAATGAATCTCTGAGGGACCAATTGCTTGTCACCATTCAGAAGACCTTCACCTATACCCGGACCCAGGCCCAGCATCTCTTCATAATCCTCATGGAATGCATGAAGAAGAAGGAACTGGTATGCAAGCACATTCTCTAGGCATGAAACACAGAAGCCCAATTTCATACCGGCTTGGTGCATAAATAAGGTTCAATCTCAGTTTGGAGATTGGGGGACCTGCAGTGGTATGCAGTCCATCTTTCTAACTTCCATGGCTCAAACCATAGTTTGTGTTAGATTTGCATTACCCAACCTCTGGCTTCTCTAAGGCTTGCCCGGAATATCTCAAAGCCATGAGCTGAAACCACGCTTAGGAGGGCAATTGCAAACTGCAATTTGGGGCAGTCCTGGTTAGCCTTATCCATAGTTAGTGACATGTTTACCTGAAGTTTTACCTTGGAAAGGAGAGGGAATTCATGCACAAAAGAGAGAATCTAAAATTAGGGTTGCTATGTTTGGAAGAGCAAAAAAGAGGACACACACACACACACGGCTCAGCTGGGGATGGGAGCCTGCTGCTTCCCAGCTGACCTGTGCAAAGAGGCCCCAATGCTCCTGCATGCAAATGGGGGGGAACACCAGGGCTGACTCAGCTGAGGATCAGGAGCCCCTTGAGCATGCACATGCCCAAACGTAAAAACAACAGCAACCCAGACATTTTTTGTAAATTGTAAAAATCGGCCTGGCCAGAGATGTTGGCCATGGAAAAGAGGACATGTCAAGGAAATCTTGGACATATGGCAACCCTACTAAAATGCACTTTCCCAATCCCCAGCACATGGTTTGGAGACTGGTTACGTTACATCTGTGTGAACTAAAACTGTGTTTCGGTGGATGTCAGTTAGAAACCATTCTGTCTTTTACATGTACATCTGTGTAACTGGAGACTTGGGCATGAAGAGTCCATAAGACCAGCCACAAACAGCTGATTAAAAGGCAATTTAAGTAAAATGTAAGAATAAATAAAATGGGAATTACATTAAAACCTAAAATTTGTAGGAATAGCTTCCATTGGCCTTACCTGTATAATGTCATTAACTCAATTAAGAAGTTTCATTGGACTTTAAGTTATGGATAAATTATTCACAGAGCATCAAAAATGCATCCATCACATTATATTACCTTAGGTCTGGCTGGAAGCATTTAAATATTGTTTTCAGAATCTGAATTCCAAATGTGCATTTTCTGAAACCAGAGGTGTTATTCTTTTTGTGTACATGCTGTTGCTGCTTAACAATTTGCCTCCAGCAGCATGCTAGGAGCTATGCAAAATGCAATGAAAGATGCAGTCCCTGTCCCAGGGCCTTGCATGAAGAAATCAAGGGCAGCATCAGTAAGAAGAGTGTTGAATTATTAGTGGTGGGGCAAAATCAAACCAAATGGCAATGCATGTGACAGGGAAGATAAGCCTGAGATGGTTTAGGGTCACCATTGCTTGATGAAGTAGATCTTGATGATGGACTTGACAGACTGCAAAGCTTTTCTAAACAGAGGGGGCTCCCTGGCACAGAAATGATAATGGTAGCCATAAAACCCCCCCAGCTATGTTCAGATTGCAAGTTCAGATTGCTAACATTGTTATTTTTTAGCATTTATTTAACCATATCAATGAGCTTAAAGGTAAAGGTAAAGGGGCCCCTGACCATTCTGTCCAGTCGTGGCCGACTCTGGGGTTGCGGCGCTCATCTTGCTTTATTGGCCGAGGGAGCTGGCGTACAGCTTCCGGGTCATGTGGCCAGCAGGACTAAGCCACTTCTGGTGAACCAGAGCAGCACACGGAAACGCTGTTTGCCTTCCCGCCAGAGTGGTACCTATTTATCTACTTGCATTTGACGTGCTTTCGAACTGCTAGGTTGGCAGGAATCAATGAGCTTAGTGGTGTACAAAACAGAGAAAGTAAATAAAACTGTATGAAATGTTTTATGGTCACTGGCATAACTAAGCAGGATCACAAAAGATAACAAATTCAACCTATTTTGTTTTAAAATTATGGCTTAGAGCCACATGACTATTTTAAAAAAGCTTTATCCCTGTAAGTAGATTGTGTGTTGCCAAGCCCTCAGCCCATGTACAGAAAGTTTTAGCATGTAATAATGTTTCACCCACTGATAATGATTGACAGTGCAAAATTATTTACATTAAACATATTTTACTCTATTTTAAGTATGTTTGGTTTTTGGCTTTACAGAAGCTGGAAGACAAAGCCACAGTTATAATTTTGGAGGCTGAAATGTATTAAAGGCTTCCAATTACATAACTTACCCAGAACTCCAACAACACTGAGTTGGTGAGAGTCAGTCTGAAAGACATGATAGAATCTGAGTCGCCAATGCCACTACAGTGGTACCTCGGGTTAAGTACTTAATTCGTTCCGGAGGTCCGTTCTTAACCTGAAACTGTTCTTAACCTGAACAGTTGGGCCTCCTGCTGCTGCCGCACCGCCGGAGCACAATTTCTGTTCTTATCCTGAAGCAAAGTTCTTAATCTGAAGCACTATTTCTGGGTTAGCGGAGTCTGTAACCTGAAGCGTATGTAACCTGAAGTCTATGTAACCCAAGGTACCACTGTATTAGCTTGTAAACCTCAGTAACCTTCCACAATATTGATGTCAAATTTATTTTTATCTTATCTGGGAAAGGTCTGATGAGGCCATTTCCATTCCAAAATTAATTCAGTCAGGGCTCATAAAATGACACATAAGAGCTAATGTTGTATCCACAGAAAACAAAACTGCTGCAGGTGAAACTGCAGACTGTGAATGACGTCTAATCCAAGGGTGTTGCTGTCAATGAAGATGTCTCTGTTACCATCAAGGAACTCTTGTTTGTCTGGGCAAAGCCACCACTGATTGACAAAATGACCCATAATGAGTTGTCATAAATGATAAAGCAGTGATATTGAGCAAATGTTACAGCTCAAATTAAAAATCATCACAAGTCACTCACTTGTCATTTAGGCAGCCTGACCGTGGCTTGGCCTTCGGTCGTGTGGGTTGGCCTTTTCTTTCTAACTGTGCTGCTGGCTTCAGTGAATGTAAGAGCACCATTCTGTTAAATTACTTATGGTCATACAAGGACAGGAATTTAGATGGCAGATGCATGCCTACTAGCATTCAGAGAAAGACTGTTGAGTCCCAGGAGCACACATCCATATTAAGGAAGCATGGGAAAGCATTTAATTAGTCTCTAGCTAAAGGGAAACAAGAAAATCCCATCTCTTTTTGGCATGCATGAGAGAAGAAGCTCCTTCCCCGTCCCTTTTGCATGTTAGATTTTATTTACTCATTGCCAAGAACAGAGAGTTGTGGTTGTGTTCCTATTAGCATCCCATAATTGTATAGCATGCTGCAGTCTTTTTGCAAAAGCCCATTCTTTTTTTCTTGTTTCTTTTTGAAATAAAAAAAATATTTTCCAAAATAATAAAACTTTTAACCACAATAACTGGATACTAGTGTAGTTTAAAAATACCATAAAAACAATGCAAAATAATCATAACCATAACTGGCTTATTTTAATAATATTCAAGCAACTGAATAGGGCAGTTGACATAAAAAGGTCTTCAAGAGTCCCCTGCAAGTGAATATCGAGGGCACCTCCTGAATATCAACTGAAAAGTCTTCCACAGCACGGGACTGTGACCCTCAATTCCCAACATCTGTTGAAGCCAGTCAGGCTTCTGAAACACAAGGGACAACTAGAAGTGGTTTGGAATGAGAAATAGTTCACAGGTCTGTTTATCTGGGTGCCATTTACCCACACAACTTGATTCCCATCCATGGGAATTCTCCTCTTTCCTCTTCCCCTGGGGAAGGAGAATAATAGGAATAATAGGGAATAGCAGAAGCCGCACAGGAAGATGCTTTCTGCACATCCCCTGCTGCTGCTGCTGCTGCAGCTGCTGCAGCACCACTGCTGAGATCAGATCCACAGCTCCCCCCCCCCCACTCCCAAGCTGCCTTTCCCTTTAAAAGAAACAAACATGGTAGATTGAATGCCAGGCTTGTTAAAGAGGGCTTCAAAATGCTGTAGTGTGGAAGTTATGAAATCAGCCCTCCCCGACGGACAGTTTTCTTCTGACTTTAGGCTGGTTAGTTTTCTCTCTGTGGCTGTTTTTCGGTTCCCTCTCTCAGACCAAATCCAGTGCTCAATTTCATGCAGACATCTTGTCTTTCTTTTTTTGTTCATAAGTGAAGCATAACATGAAAAATTCAAGTCAGTTTGGAAGCTGGCTATTCTAGGTGAATCTGGGTTTTTATAAATATGTGGCACTGATGCACCATAATAAGCTTGAGATGCCACAACCCAGCTCTGGTGGTTGGGTTTACAAGCCCAAGGACCATGCAGGAGTAAATGGGTTGTGCTTCTGGTCTCCAGAGTGCAAAGAAGGCCTGTAGGAAGGGCAGGGAACAGGGTCTCCTAGGTATTGGTCACTTGTGCATGATTTAATATCCAGAAATAAGGAGTTTAACCAAAGGGGACTCAAATAAGCAAAATAACACCAGATAAGTATCCCAATTTTTTTCAGAACAGACAATGCATCTCTTGTCAATTTTTTCAATAATGGATGGATGTTCATAGGAAGTGTTGTAAATTTGTATCAGACATAGAGAAATTATGCCTGGGAACTATTTGAATTTGCCAGCATTAGAAAGCCGCCTATTTGTAACTATTCTCTGGTTCTTTTCGTATCTACACTTGCTGCTGAAATGAAACATTGCAAGCAGCCCTTAGATTCCCCCATGACCTTCACAACAGCTCTATCAACAAAGCTTATCTTGTTCAGATGTTTCTGCTGGATCAGTACACCAGATCTTATCATATGCAAAGTAACTGTTTGAGGATGCTTGATAACCTTAATTCCTATGGAAAGAATATTCTTGTCAAGTAAGATACCATGCATAAATTCAATGACAGTCCATTGCTGTAAGGAGAAAAGGGGGCTGGGCTGGGATATACTGCCTTATTTTTCCTTTAATATACTGTATTGTTGAGTTATTGTCCCCCTTTAGCATGCTGACATGCTGGAACCTCCCAAATATTTAATCATTTATTTAGATTTCAACATTAAAAGAAGCCAGTACTGTGACTGAATTTTGTCAGTTGAAGATAACACTTCAAAAAGTTTAATGCTACATTTTTATGAATAGAAAAATAAGAGGATTATGGTATTTGTGAAGAACCTATAATTAGGCAACAAAGAAAGAACTGCTATTTTAAGCAAGCGGTTTTTCCGATTGCTTAAATAACAGGCATATAACCTACACAAATAGATTGTTATCATGTTTTGGTAGCTTATCATGCTTCCAGTATTCAGGGCTAACTTGGATATTTTCCAATGTCAATCTTCAAGTTTATAAAGAGCTGCTTAATATTGGCTGCATTCAGACATCATGCTAAACCACAGCTGGAGATGGCTAGGGCCAGTCCTTAGGAAGTCTTTCACATGATGCTGTCAAGAGCCACTCACAACCTCCCCCCTCCCAACGTGGCCACAACTGTGCAACACTTTTTTCTGCATACATTTCATAGATCTATAACCTGAATTCTATGGATTTTATATAGCTATGGACTGGGGCATGCATGTTGGGTAGATTGAGGTGGTGGGCAGCCACTGCAAATGGGAGTCAAATTTGCTCCCATTCCAAAGATGCACCATTGCCCCCCCCCCAGCTGAGACACGCCCCCCCGGGCAGAAATGGTAGCACAGGTGCACCAGGCTAGTCAGGACCCCTTCAGAGTCCTTGGGGGGCTCAGGCAGTACCCAGCCTGGCTGACCATTGGTCCTGGGGCAACCCAGTCAGATGGGTGGGGTGTTGTTGTTGTTGTTGTTACAGGACATCCCTATCTTCATCAGATAAATGTTGGGGGCATGCTCTTTCTTTGCTAATGGAAGTGGGGAACTTTGGAAGCAACTTAGAAGGGGATATTTTAAAGGTCCAACAGCCTGTATTTCCACACTTTACTTTGCTGCATATTTTGTGATTTTAAATCTCTCACCAAATACAGTGGTACCTCTGGTTAAGTACTGGTACTTAATTCATTCCGGAGGTCTGTTCTTAACCTGAAACTGTTCTTAACCTGAAGCATCGCTTTTACTAATGGGGCCTCCTGCTGCTGCCGCACCGCCGGAGCACGATTTCTGTTCTCATCCTGAAGCAAAGTTCTTAACCTGAGGTAATATTTCTGGGTTAGCGGAGTCTGTAACCTGAAGTGTATGTAATCTGAAGCGTCTGTAACCCAAGGTACCACTGTAGTACTTTCCCCAAACCTATCAAATCATCTTACCATCACTGCATAAGTACCAAGGGCGCACAGGACAATTCTATACCTCCTTGCTGCTTTCAGATTGCCAATAACATACAAATTTGCCAGATTTTGCATAGCAGCTCAAGATGCAACGGATGTGCCACACTCTTTCACGCTCTTTCACTCTTGTCTGATGTTCCTAACCCTTCTTTTAGGCTTACTTGGATTCTTATTGACATATATATATATATATATATATGCAGGTTTTGGTGTCCTCGGGTGTCTTCCCGTGTAAAAGTTGGGGTGTCTAGGCGACGTTTCGACGAGGTCTCACTCGTCATCTTCAGGTTGGTGCTTTCGGCTTCTTGTTACTGGAACAGAGCGGGATCTCAATGTTTGAGTTCCTATAAATACTGTAGAGGGGGTGTGGTGTCTAGCCTCCAATGTTCTGGGCAGAGAGGAAGTTCCCAGGCTAGTGTGCCTTTTCTTCTTTTGTTCCTTAATTACTTGAGAGATACCTTGAGTGATTTCTTGAGTGATATCCTGAGTACCACTTAGGTGGGTAAGTGGTAATGGTCACACCTAATGACCCACCTAAGTGGTACTCAGGATATCACTCAAGAAATCACTCAAGGTATCTCTCAAGTAATTAAGGAACAAAAGAAGAAAAGGCACACTAGCCTGGGAACTTCCTCTCTGCCCAGAACATTGGAGGCTAGACACCACACCCCCTCTACAGTATTTATAGGAACTCAAACATTGAGATCCCGCTCTGTTCCAGTAACAAGAAGCCGAAAGCACCAACCTGAAGATGACGAGTGAGACCTCGTCGAAACGTCGCCTAGACACCCCAACTTTTACACGGGAAGACACCCGAGGACACCAAAACCTGCATTCCTGTACCCGTGAAAATCTACGAAAGCAAATATATATATATATATATATATATATATTCTGTTTTAACTCTTTTTATTGAGTTTTTTTGTTTTTTTAGATTTTTAATGATTTTAAATTATTGTACCCCTCCCTCCTTATCAGGGCTGGATTTGGGCTTGATGAGGCCCTCAGCTCCTGAAGGTAATGGGGCCCTTTATATGTCCAGCTGCCCTTTGTCAACAAATTATCACTGTTTTATGTGTTGAATATATGCTATATATGCCCATTACTTACATCATAGGAGTCTACACAACACAAAACACTGTTGCTGTGTGTAGGTTTTATTTTATTTGTTTTTTATCTTATGATTTTGAAATGTACATCCAGTTTTTTTCCTTTAAATTTTTGGGGGCCCCAAGAGAGTGGGTCCCTAAGCTAGAGCTTGTCTAGCTTATACGTAAATCCAGCACTGCTCCTTATGCTGGTCTACGGCTGTAATATAGTGTTGGTTTTGATTGATTGATTGATTGATTGATTGGATGAAGGCATCAAGGAAATTCTCCTTTTATTTTACCATATTTATTCTGTTCCCTTTCACCAAACCAACAAGAGTCTCTAGAGTGTGAAGGGCCAGACCCCCCCCCTCCCGGGGAGCATTTTTGGTGACTCACAACCAGTGATTTTTCCAGGGGGGGGGGGTTACACAGGGGGACGCATACCCCAAAACATTTTGTGAATCTAAGTTTGGTCTCATTGAGGGCAGTATTTCAGTGTGAGTAGGAAAATGAGAGTACCCCTCAACATTTTTTTAAGAAAGAAAGCACTGCTCACAACTCTGTTAATACAGTGTGTCCACATCCAGCCCCCCAGCCTAGACGCTGGGGGGGGGGATTCAAAGGCTCAGTGGATACTCAGTCTCTCTTTCGGCTGAGGGAACAGATCCATGTCGGGCCTTGCCTGCCTCCTTCCCTCTGGGCAGAGAGGGCTCCGTTTTGTTTTTTGAATTTTTAAATTTGTTTTTTATTTTTTATCTATGTCGTTTTAAATTGTAATTGATATTAATGCTGTATTCTTAGTTTTAGATTTTATGATTTATGTGGAAATTGTTTTCCATTAGGTTGTGTAGCTTTCGTTGTACTTTATTTATTGTTTATGACTTCTGTTATCTTGGTAATTATGTAAATCTTGTCATGTCATAAGCCGCCTTGAGCATTGTTTTCACTATGGAAAGGCGGCATACAAACAACAACAACAACGATGATGATGATGATGATGATGATGATGATGTATACTCTCCTAATCCCTACCATGGGAGAGGGACTCTTCCATAGGGCAAATACTTACCATCTCATTTAAAAGTTTCCTTTAAATTATTATTTAAATGACCATATAGATAAGCTATATCTGAATATAATTGGTTTATATATCTGTATTCACTTTTCACAGCATCTTTCCCAGGAAAATGTCACAGAACTAGAACAATTCTAGAGTTTATAAAACATGAGACAAACATCTTTTTTTTTTTTTTTTTTTGAATGCTTCTTAAAATATGTGCTGGCAGCAATTACAGGAATGTTTTTTTCTCCTAGAGTACATGTTGCAATGGGTATTCTCTAGAGAGTTAGTAATCAGTAATGGTTTTACCTAGAATTTAGGTTACATTTAAGAGGTAACAATTCAATGTTTTATTCAAAGTGCTGCTCAGATCCCTTTTTGCTATTAACCTACTTAAGTCTGTTTTTGTTGTGCAGAGCAAACCTGAAGGCAGCTTGATCTTGTTATGTTTTCAGTTTCTTTTGACAACAACAGCTTTCTTCTGAATTTAAAATATTCAGTGAGGTGACATTTATTAGCCTTGTCCTGCTCCCCAACTCAAAGCGAAGACATATCCCTATTTTCTGATGCCACTGATTTCCACTGAGCTCACCCACAATGGGCTGCAGTCGCGGAGGAGCCCCAGCGGCCAGCATGGCTAGTGGAAGAGGAGGGACGTCTGCCCCTGCCCTCTGCTGAAGCCCAAAGTCTGCCCAGCACAGCCATGCCAGACCGCAACCCCCTCTCCCTTCCAGCAGCCATCAGGCAGTCCTTACACGGCTGAAATGTGGCTCTGAGCCTCTCACTTCCCCCTCCTGGCTGGTAGGTTTGGAGGTGCGGGGGGAGCAGAGCTACCAGCGCTGGCGGAGTAGCTCTGTGGGGCATAGCACCCAGGACAGTGAGGTCATAGGAGGGAGAAAGTGGGGTGGCAGTGGGAGTCAGGGTGGCACACAGTGGGAAGGGAAGCAGTCGTGGCAAGGAATATCAGAAATAGGTGCAGGGCCCCCTCAATGCTGACAAATCTGCTATACTTACTGCATTTTTCCTCTGAGCAGTTTATTCTTCAGCATTTGGTTTGTCTGTGTGCCTGTGCGTTCTCTCTCTCTCCTGCCAAGGGAAATTTACACTAAAATATTCAGGCATACCCAGCTGAATTATAAATGCTGAGCAATACTGGAATAGAAGCTGCTCTTCTAGTAAGAGGACCATAATGTATTAATAACCCTGACTATAAACAGAAGCAGTTCACTGTCCGCAAGCAGCATCTATTGTTAATGTTAAAGCAACTTGCATTTATGAGACACCTGCAAAATCTCAACTAGTTTAAATAAAGATGAACAATTATAATTCTGGACCAAACATTTGTTCACCCTGAATTCCTATTGCCCATCTGAAGCAGAGCTCTAAAAGGACATCATAGGATATGCCAAGATCACTCAAACATAACCTGCAGTGCTTTAGGATTTCATCTTCTACAGGGAGGACTGATACCTGATTTCCATTGTTTCTGCAGCTTATCTTGCATCTCTGGATTTCTGTTTTCTTGATAGCAGACTCCCATCAATCTTTGACAGAAAGAATAAATTTGCTTCCTTACCTCCTGAGACTGATAGAATAAAATGAGTTTTAGTGTAGTCTTATGCTTACTCCAGATACATTATCACTCCTTGTGCTTTCAAGAAGATGGCAGGATGTAATTCATCTTTTCCTCCTTTATAAGGAAACTGTTCTACAAAATGTTGGAATATGCATGTTAAAACAAAATCAGAAAAAGCAACAGCTATGTTGGGAGCAGAGCATCTAGACAGCTTGGGCAGAGCATCTAGACAAAAGGAAAGATCTGGAACATTTTGTTTCATAGGGTTCTCTTAGGGCATTGCTAAGGAACACAGATTCTAGCAGAAGTTGTAACCATCCATTGTGAAGATGGAATATTTATTTACTTCACTTAGATGTATAGCGGGACACGGGTGGTGCTGTGGTCTAAACCACAAAGCCTAGGACTTGCCGATCAGAAGGTTGGCTGTTCAAATCCTCGTGATGGGGTGAGCTCCTGTTGCTCGATCCCTGCTCCTGCCAACCTAGCAGTTCGAAAGCACGTCAAAGTGCAAGTAGATAAATGGGTACCGCTCCGGCGGGAAGGTAAACAGCGTTTCCATGCACTGCTCTGGTTCGCCAGAAGCGGCCACATGACCCAGAAGCTGTATGCCAGCTCCCTCGGCCAATAAAGCGAGATGAGCACCGCAACCCAAGAGTTGGTCACGACTGGACCTAATGGTCAGGGGTCCCTTTACCTTTACCTTTAGATGTATAGCACTTGTCTTGTTACTAAAGCTTGGAATGGGAAACAGCTCTCTCATACCTGATTTATTCTTCAAAGCTCCATTACTTTGGTGCTAAGTCTATGGCATCTCCTAGGAGCCAAAAATGACAGTGTGTCACTAGGAGAATTTTCACTGTGACCACAGTGCACAGGCAGGTGGAATCCTTCCTTCCTCATCCACAATCCCAGTGGAAATCTCCTCTCTCTCCACACACACACACACACACACACACACACACACACACACTCCACACGAGTGTTAACCTTAAATAAATTATCCCCTTTGCGTCACTGGGAGTTTCCCCCCTAAGATTAATAGCAGAGTGGGTGGGGGCAGCCAAGTGTTACATAACACCAGACTCGTCTGACAGACGTTTACTGCTCAGCTGCAGATAACTGATTTATTGGACTATCTCCTCCTACTGAAGAAATGTTCAGTTGTGTGGACTGAATGATGATTTGCTTCCTTTCATTGCATATAAGCTGAAGCAAATGGCCCAAGTTTAGTGAATATTGACATTTTTGCATGTGAATATTGCCACCCTCAGATAAGTTATATTTCATACATACACTGGTGAATTCTTGCATAATTCATTTCTGCATATCCAAAAAGTGGGGAAATCTGTATCTGTTTTGCAGGTGTATGTAGCATTCATTTAGGACTCTCAAAATACACATGTCAAGGTCAACCGTTGCTGCCTTCTTGCATTTTGCTATCTATTGTTCATTTTTGAATCATTTTTATTATCTTAAACGTTTGTTTATGTCCCCTTTCTTCATCTATACCCTTAATCTCCCCCTTTAAAAAAAAAAACTCAGAAAGGTTTGTGACCTTGCTTTAATTTTTAGTAGAGCAATAGTCTGTTCTTCAAGAACAGTGTAACTTGTTTGCAGAAGGAATTTGTCATTTTAAGTGTGCATAATGTGATAGTCAGCCCTGACTTATGTATATCCAGAAGACTGGGAAGAGCAAACCTCTTCCTTCCATTTGCTATATTCCTTGTCACCCTCGTCATCATTTTTCCAAACACCAAAAAGGCAGGAATGGGGTTGTTTGGTTGGGCAGGGGAGGAGACAGTTTTGCTTGTGTGTCTGCTAAATGATTTGTAACAGTTCAGCTGGTGTGCTCCTCCTGCTGGTTGCATAGGATACAATAGTCTTGTTGCTGTGACAACTGATGCCCTTAACTGGCTTAATCCCAGGGAGCTGAGTAGTGGAAGGTAGTTGCTACAGGGCTGGATGCCGGCATGTCATCTCTACCTTCTACTCCTTTTTCTGCTGGACAATTATCCTGTGCTTGGAGGGTTTGTCAGCCTGATGCAAAGCACATTTAAAGCACGTGGCTTCCCCTGTAAACTGTACTCTGCCTCTCACAGAGCTTATAGCTCCCAGGATTTCAGGGGGAGGCAACGTGTTTTAAATGCACCATGTGTCAAGCAATAGTCAAGATGTTTGCCGTATCTTCATTTGCAGTGCTATTTTTCTAGAAAAAGAGGTTCCAGAACTCACCATGAACTCACTCATACTCTTAGAATGGTAATGGTACCCACCAGAGAGGGACTGGAACTGAGTTCCAGCGAGTTCCGGCTGGAAAAAAGGCCCTGCTTATTTGTTCTGCAATGAAAGAAGAAAATACATCTGATTAAAAAAAATACCTGGCCTGCTAATGCCATGAAATTATTAAAGCAGACTCATTCTTCAGATTATATACAGTGGTACGTCGGGTTAAGAATTTAATTCATTCTGGAGGTCTGTTCTTAAACTGAAACTGTTCTTAACCTGAAGCACCACTTTAGCTAATGGGGCCTCCTGCTGCCGCACCGCCGGAGCACGATTTCTGTTCTCATCCTGAAGCAAAGTTCTTAACCTGAAGCACTATTTCTGGGTTAGCGGAGTCTGTAACCTGAAGCGTATGTAACCTGAAGCGTATGTAGCCCGAGTTACCACTGTATATGTGTGTGTCTGTGTGTGTGTGTATTCATACGTCACGATTTCCAAATCTTTCCTTTATTGGGATAACGGCTGTCGAGAGCCCTCCACAATGTGAATGTGTTCTTCTTGGGAGATGTAGCGTCTGGGGAAGTGAGAACAAAGAATAAGAGGCCTGGCCTCGGCAAAAGGTTTTGGTTCCTTGCACGCACACACACTGGATTTAAAGGGGAGGGGGCAATTACCCCAAACTGGGTAGAGAGATCTGTCCTCCACTGACCCCTCCCACAGATATTAGGGGCTTCCCTCATCCCACTGCAGCCCCCAGCCCTTGATATTTCATAGTATGGCAGTATAGAAATACTTTTGTAAAAAAAATATGTATATTTTTATGCATAAATAAATAAATAATATTTTTAAAACAGACAATTCTTAAGATGCTGAATTTAGTAGTTATAAAAGCATCAGAGTATCGTGGCACCTTCAAGATGAACACATTGAATGCACATTGTATTCAAGTTTTAAAATAAATGATTTATCATTGTTTTTGCTAAATGGTGCTAAACAGTGTCACCACATATGAATGAAGGAACAGTGGTAGTGAATTATCTCACCACTGCCAAAAACTCATGTAAGTGAAGTTCACATTTCTACAGCAGTTAGGTCAGCCATTAGTAGCTTTCCCAACTTCTTGCTCTCAACAACTGCCAAAGTAGAACGAATCATGAGTTTTTCACACTACTATATAATAGGTTCCATATAGAATTTTCCTTTCTGTTTTGAAGCTTCAAGACTTTTCTATTTCTGTTAAATATTTATTACTGCTGTGTAATGTCTCCATTTCTTGGTGAATTATTGGACCTTGGAATTACGATTTGCATTAATGCTAGGCAGTGAACACAATACCTATAAGGCACATTCAAAGCACATTCTTTCCCTCAAAGAATTCTGGGCACTGTAGTTTGCCCCTTACATAGTTATAATTCCCAGCAACCCTTAACAAACAACAGTGTCCAGAATTCTTTGAAGGGGAAAAATTTGCTCTGAATGTATAACCTGTAGGCAGCCAGTTGGGTTTGCCCACAGTATCTCTGTATTTCAGATTCTTCAGGGCTGAATATAGACAGACAGACAGACAGACAGACCTGGTGGTATTGTGTTCATTTAAGTGCCACATTTAAAATATTAAAAATGTCTAATGAAAAACAATCTATTCTTGCATTCCAGATTACAGTGTTTCGCATGGGATCAGAAGGACACCAAGATATTGACCTGGCCATCTTGACAGCTTTGCTAAAAGGTAAATACAGTGGTACCTCGGGTTAAGAACTTAATTCGTTCTGGAGGTCTGTTCTTAATCTGAAACTGTTCTTAACCTGAAGCACCACTTTAGCTAATGGAGCTTCCTGCTGCCACTGCACGATTTCTGTTCTCACCTCGAAACAAAGTTCTTAATCTGAGGTACTATTTTAAAACCATGGAGAGACCTGCTCTGAACAAAGACCTTGGATTCTTATCTCATTATACATGACAAAGCCATTTTTCACCTTCTCACCCCTTGCTTTTTCCTGTAAGACCTATTGCAGTCGTTAAGAGTCGTCAACAGGCTCATCACAGCTATCTGCCAATCACCCATTCCCACTACCCTTCTGAGTAATACCCCTCCCCACCTTCTCACTATATAGAAGGGTCTGGTAACTTCTGTTTCAGTGTATCTGAAGAAGTGTGCATGCACACGAAAGCTCATACCAAGAACTAACTTAGGTGGTCTCTAAGGTGCTACTGGAAGGAATTTTTTTTGTTTTGACTATGGCAGACCAACACGGCTACCTATCTGTAACTGGTACTATTTTTGGGTTAGCAGAGTCTGTAACCTGAAGTGTATGTAACCTGAGGTACCACTGTAGTGTTTTCTGCACAGAAAGTCCTTGACAAATTTACACACATTTCATCAGTCCTGCATTGTATGATGCCTAAGTAGCAAACTTTTAGTATCCCAAGGTATGGTCTGAAGGTGTAAAAGGTTGCTAAAACGAAGCAGGTTTGGGACTGGTCAGTGTCTGGATGGGTGCCTGCCTGAGAACCAAGTGGGCAATGCCTTCCATGTACACTTGGTTCCATTATGGGGGAAAGATAGGATATGGGTAAAAGGTAAAAGACCCCTGGATATTTAAGTTCAGTCAAAGGCAACTATGGGTTGTGGCACTTATCTCGCTTTCAGGCCAAGGGAGCTGCCGTTTGTCCACAGACAGCTTTCTGGGTCATGTGGCCAGCATGGCTAAACTGCTTCTGGCGCAATGGAAGCCAGAGTGCACGGAAACGCCATTTACCTTTCTGCCACAGCAGTACCTATTTATCTACTTGCACTGGTGTGCTTTCAAACTGCTAGGTTTGATATTGATATTGTAATATTGTGAGAGCCAGTGTGGTGTTGTGGTTAAGAGCGGTAATCTCGTAATCTGGGGAACCGGGTTCGCGTCTCGGCTCCTCCACCTGCAGCTGCTGGGTGACCTTGGGCCAGTCACACTTCTCTGAAGTCTCTCAGCCCCACTCACCTTACAGAGTGTTTGTTGAGGGGGAGGAAGGGAAAGGAGAATGTCAGCCGCTTTGAGACTCCTGAAGGGGAGTGATAAAGCGGGATATCAAATCCAAACTCTTCTTCTACTCTACTTCTACTTCTAGGTTGGCAGGAGCTAGGACAGAGCAAAGGGTGCTCACGCTGTCACGGGGATTCAAACTTCTAATCAGCAAGACCAAGAGCCTCAGTGGTTTAGACCACAGCTCCAATCACAACAAATATTTTTAACCTCGAAAAGCAGAGACAGATCAGATCAGATTAATTTTCATTATGTTAACATCACGAGAGCGTATGATTGATATTATTGTGAATCAGGAAGTTCTGTTATGCAAAGCATCTCTCCTGGTGGATAACAATGTGGCCAATATGCAGCCAAATATTATATGGCTCCAAAGCAAACACAAAGGCAGTACCAGATTCAAAGTCACATAAAGCCAGAGCTAGCTGTTCAAAAGATCCAGAATGTGAGTCAGACCCACTGACAGACTGATGCTGTCAATCTGGTACTTCCAGAATGCTTGCTTCTGAACCATTGTATAATATTTACTCAAACTGCATTTTAGTGATGTTATTACTGCAAAACAGATGCTCTGTTGGGCAAGAGGTAGTAAGTGAAACTCTGTAGTCCCTTCTGCAGTTTCAAGGGACCCATCAGTATGTGGGAAACAGCACTCACAGCATAGGGGAGCAACTACTTATCTAGCTGCATGGGATGGTGGTCTTAGTTCCCCAAAACAGAAACAGAATCAACAAGAGAGTTTGTGCACCTTTTGGTTGTCTTTTATTACAATAGGTAATAATTATTTATTTGACATGACAGATTCAAGCAATGTGATATGCAATATCTTTCACTCTACACATATACAGACTACTCTGTTGTTTCTGTTTCTGGGTGTATTTTTAAGCCAAAGGCTGTGAGTTTGGAGGAGAGGAGAGAGTGAGTGAGTTGCTGAGTCATTATTTGCTGACCATTTTTCAACAAAAAAAATCACTCTCCCAAGCTATTTTTTCACCTAGTAGACAATTCCCCCAGGTTTTATTTGTTGGGGGGGACGGACCCAATTCTACTATTTTATTTTTATTTCATAAACTTTATACACTGCTTGATTGAAAAAACAAACAAACCTCAGAGTGCTTTACAAAAAACTAGTCTTTAGCTAAAAATGACCAGAAGGGCCTTTTTCTCTCTCTTCATCCATTCTCTTCATGAACTCACAGCCCACTAAGAAACTTTTTGTTAATAATAATAATCCTATTATTATTCAATGTGTGTTTTGAGACCCAGTGGTCCTCCATTTATAGCTCTCTTGTCATGTTAGGGTCTGGGAGGGTCCTCATCCCTGCTGAGTTATAAGAAGGGCTACCATCCTAGTAGAGGGGTGTTATTACTTTATTATTATTCCCCCAGTCTTTTTCCCCAGCATGATTTGCAAGGCTGCCCAAATCCTTACAGCATCTGTCCTGTTAATATCCGGAGAGCAGCACGCTGGGTGATGCCTGTCTTTTTCCGTTGCTGCAGTTTAATCCGCTGTTGTGCTCACTGGAGCATATTGCTAAGCTTACCTGCGCCGTATGCATCCTCTGCATTCCTCCTCGCTTGTAATTGTGCCATGAATGATGCTCAAAGGCTTCCATCCTGCAGCTGCTGAGCACATTTGCTCCCATCCTCTTTGTGCAAGGGGCAAGGAGTGTCAACCATGAAATGGTTGTATGATTGCTTTTGAATCTAAAGTGCAAGACATTAGCATAGCATAGTATGTGGAACTGAGAGGTGGGCATTTTTACATTCTGTAAAACCAGAACAGCACAGCACAGCAAAGCAGCCTGTCCCTCTTCCCACCCCCCACATCATGGCACAGAAGCCAGAGCAAGGGGAGGTCGATCTGGAAGATCCTAACTAGTAAAATAGGCTGATGGCTCAGGTGGAAATGAATGTGGAGGAGTCTTGAGTATTAGCTCCCCTTCTTTACAAGTGGATACTGTGCATAGTGTTGTATTGTTGAGTCTTTGATAAAAAGGCAGAAAGCATTTGCCAAAGAATCAGGATTGCAATTATGCTTCTTACCTTATATCCTAAACAAAACTACTTTGGACCCTACACAGCTAGACAGAACTACTTTTTATTCCTTGCTTTTTCAGGAGAGGGATTTCCCCGCCATTGCATGCCTTCAATCAAATTGGATATGCTATTTAAAAAACAAACAAAAATGAATACTGTGGAATAAACCAGAGATTAGATTAAAATGCATCCATAGTGCCTGATGCTTCATAGAAACACGCAGCAGAAGCAGAAGCAGCCAAGATTGTGATTTGCTCTCTTGTAACAGTAGTGTGATGTAAATCCACCCCAGAGGCACAGGGTAGAAAAAAGCAGCTTTCTAGCACAGATAGACAAATGAAGGGGGTATCCTAGCAACAACACAGAAACCATGTGATGTTTTTAGAGCATTTTTTTGCCTTGATAAGGTTTCGTTCCTCTTGAAATCTAAAGGGAATGTAAAACAGAGAATCAAAGAGCGTCCTGCCCAACAGCATTTCCAGATGATTGACTATTTTAAATATGAAGAGGGGGGGAATGTAGAGCTCATATCTGTGAAATTCTGTTATATCTGCTCTAATCATCAAATCATAAATTTGAGTAATACATAGGAGATCTGTGCCCTAGTAGCACTTGTGAAATTTCTTGACCACCTCTTTAACAGTTCCTTCTTGGTTCAACAAACAGTTTCTGATTGAAACCTGCTGATGGCACTTTTATTTTACATAATATTTAGTTATTTGTGTTTTGTTTCTTTTGAATATATTTTATATTGCATATAAAATATGCAGTATAAAAGAACCAAGATGGTGTGTACCACAAATCAAAACAATAAAAATGATAGCATCACAGAAAGACTGAAAAAAATACATCAGAGTTCATCAGGAATCTCAGCTAAAGCATCCATGACAGATGGCCATCCAACCTCTCCTTAAAAACCTCCAAGGAAGGAGAGTCCATAACCTCCTAAGGGAGACCGTTCCACTGTTGAACAACTCTTACTGTCAATCTTCTTTCTTGTAACTTGAAGCCACTGCTTCAACTCCTACCCTCCAGAGCAGGAGAAAACCAGCTTCCACTATCTTACATTGACAGCCCTTGAGATATTAGAAGATGGCTATCATATCTCCTCTCAGTCTCCTCTTTTCCATGCTAAACTGATGGACTTGCAGTAAATAGAAAGACAACGCAGAGTCAAAAGTCCAAAAGGAAAAACTTTTACTAAAAGGCAAAGGCTTGTTACAAAAACTCAGACACACGAGGTAGAAACGAAAGTAAGAGGGAGAGAGCAGCTTGCTGACCGCAGGAATTTATCTTTCCTGGCTGAACGTGACCTTGAAATAGTCAAAACAATATTTGCACCAGAAATGAGCCTTCTAGAATCTTCCAACACTTTCCGGTTTCTGCCCTCAAATACTTTAGTCATGACACTTCCCCAAAGGCTTTGAAGAGCAGAAACATAGACAGAAACCAATTTATTTACACACTTTATTGATAAGATTCAGTCTTGTAACTAACTCAACATGCTGCGCTGTAGAAAGCACTTTAGTAAAAAGATCTGACAAATTTTCTTGTGGTTGGCAATAGATCAGCTTAATAACTTTATGTTGTTTGTAATCCTTAACACTGAACAACTTGATAGCCGCATGCTTTGTGTGTGTTGTATTGTTTCCTGAATTAGCAAGTGCAATACATGATTTCTTATCTTCATAGAATGCTACAGGCAGTTGCACTCCATACACTAGGTCATTAAGTACTTGGATGTACCGTGTGATTTCGTTACATGCTTCAGATAACGCAGAAAATTCTGCCTCACATGTAGATGTGGCAACAAAACCTTGCTTTTTGGATTTCCAACCAATTAATGAACCTTTGAACATGACCACTAGGCCACTTTTTGATTTTCTGGTTGATGGACAACTGGCAAAGTCACTGTCTACAAAAACCTGTAGATCACTAGAATTATACAGATGTATTCTCTTAATAGCAGCCCAATTATTTACATTAGGGCTACTGACCTATCTGCTTAAAATACCTACACAATATCAGCTCATGACCACTAGCTTAAGTACAGAAGAGATCCTAAGACTGATTGGTATAGGTCTGGTTGATCAAACAAAACATCACTCTCAGTCTTTTGAAAGTCAATGGTCATAGGGGTGTGTACATCTTTACAATCCTGCATTCCTAGCTGTTCAAGCAGATGTGAAATCTTTTGTTCCTGACACAATAGAAAACTTCCATCTGGTTCTCTGCATATTCGGACTCCTAAACAATGACTGATTTGTCCTAAGTCTCTCATTTTGAATTGTTTTTTTCCAACTGATTAGCCACTTTTTGAATTTTACCTGTGGAACTACCCGCCACCATCAGGTCATCCACAAAAATCAATAAGGTAAAGGTAAAGGTACCCCAATCAATACCAAAATCAATACCAATATGTAATTGTCACCTGATCCCCTTGTATATAAGTAAGAGTCAGCTATGTTTCTTTTAAAACCAAGGCTTAGACAATCGTTCCAGGATTTAGCACTTTGTTTGAGTCCATAGACAACCTTGTCTAATTTCCATACCAAATCATTCCCTTCCTGAAACCCTGGGGGTTGTCGCATGTATGTCACCTGATCCAGAGGAGCATTCATATATGCAGAAATAATGTCATAATGATTCACTTCTAATTTCTTGGCAGCTGCAACTGTTGAAGCAAGCCTTACTGATTCTGCTTTGGCAGTCGTGTAAAAAGCTCGTCAAAATGAATTCCTGATTTTTGTGCAAAAACTTTTGCTACCATTCTTGTTTTAAAACGTGTGTCACCAGACACCAGAGTCTTCCTTTTAAAGACCCATCTACTAGAGATTAACTTTTCACCTGGTGGCAGTTTGGCTAGTGTGTATACCTTGTTTTTCTTTGAATGATTCCAGCTCCTCCTTCATGGCATCAAACCACTGGGTTTGTTCCTTAGGAGGTAACTCCAGAACCTGGGCAAAGTCCTGTGGCTCTGAATAATTAGCACGACACACTCTTATTTCACCAAAAGTCAATCTGTCAGGGGTATGTCCTTGGTAGTCTGTTTGCAATTACCACTGGGCTTTCCTCCTCCTGTTCCTCCTGCTGTTTTTCATTCTGTAGCTCATCCTCCTCCTGTTCACTAGATGAAACACTTTGTGAACTATCAGATTTTGGGGAAACATTTCCCCCTCCTTCCTGCCTTTCCTTTGCAGCTGCCTGTCTGAGAGGCTCCTGTTGCTGCACTAAAAGAGGTATTAGAACACTAGGAGTAGACAAAATTGGGTATCTGGGCAAAGTGGAAGCAACAAGCACAGAGTCTTGAAAGAATTGGGGCTAAAACTGATGTCATGGAACATAGCTGGTTGGCATTCAAAGCAGAATAATAAACAGCTGATGAACTATTTTGATCAACCTGATATTATTCTGCTACAGGAAACATGGCACAATGACTCTATAACAGGCATCCTCAACCTGCGGCCCTCCAGATGTTTTGGCCTACAACTCCCATGATTCCTAGGTAACAGGACCAATGGTCAGGGATGATGAGGACTGTAGTCCAAAGCTTCTGGAGGGCCAAAGCTTGGGGATGTCTGCTCTGTAATACCTAACAGATGCAAATATCACTCATTGACAGCCACTCCCTCAACAAAAGGCTGTGGGACCAGTGGGGGTCTGGCATGTTTCATCTTCACAAAGTTGAATGCAACTACAACAGCCATGATTCCATGCAATCCGTTTGCAACTGCTGTCTTGGTTATAGTTTTGAAAATATGTTTAATGCTGATTAACTTCTACATGCCACCTTGTAAAAAAAAAATCTACTGTAAATACTATCCAGACAGAACTAGAGTTACTCGTATCCCTGGAATCCCTATATCCTACTGCAGTGTTTATCACTGCAGGGGATTTTAATGCACATATGGGAGCCAATAATGTAAATTTGTACACCCATTAGAGTCTGGAACCAGATATTTACTTAGTCAGAGGTACCTCCTGTCAGTCTAAAGATCAGAAATGTAATTATTCAGGGCTTTGTTTAGCCCAAGTTGTAAGGCGGGAGGGGTTTGCTAATATTAAACGGTATGACAGAGGGCGAACAGCCCAGGGAATATACCCACTTTACAAAGCATGGCATGGAGGCAGTGTGATAGATTATATTGCCATCTTGAGGTTTGCATATAAGTTTGCCAGGGAGTTTGAGGTGGGCCATAATATTGAAAGCGATCATCTTCCTTAACAATTCTTCCCCAAAAACTCAATTTATCTCTAATGCAAACTTTGGTGTGACTGCAGGCAATAGAATTAAGTGGATGCCAGTACTCAGTCTAGCACTGACTCACCTTCTTCATGCAGATGATTTAAGGACTATTCATACTGCTATCATCTCAGCTACCTTTGCTGCTGAGGTTATGAATTTATTTAAGATCTTGACTGACAGGTTGCAAGACCACTTGAGAACTGAGATCAAGAACAGTGGCTCAATAAGATCAATGGGATCTTCCAGCTGGTTCAACAAAGACTGCAAGCAGGCTAAAAGCCAGCTGAAGAGAGTTTACTGTAAATATATGAACTCTAATTTACCCCTCTTCATTAATGAATATGTTTCCCTCAGACAGAAGTATAAACTTCTGCTAAGATGGGGGCGGGGGGGAGGGACACAGAAAGCAGAAAAACATGCTTGGCCTGTCTCAATCTGCCTCTTCTGGCGTACAATATCAGGCCTGCTGGAGGAGGCTTGTAATGTTCCAATGTGTACTATTGGACCCAGTGAATGGATGCCATATTATCATTCACTCTATCATGGGCAGGATGATGAGGTCAACCTGTTGGGGTTGTTTCCTGAAGTTTGGACCACAGCGGTAGTCATCCCTTTCTTCAAAAGGGGCCTTGCATCCAATCCGGTTAGTGATAGACCAATTAGTTTGCTACCTGTAATTAGCAAATTATATGCAAAGAATCGTTACAAAAAGTTAGTTGATTGGATAACTGATGAAGCTATTCTTGCCGAAGAGTAAGCAGGATTTAGACAAGGCAGATCCACTGTAGACCATTGCTTTGTACTAGTCCGTTTTATAGATAAGTATGTTAAGAAACCAGGTGGTGTGCTATATGCAACTTTCATTGATCTGAAAGCTGCATTCAATTCAATCTCTCGAGTAAAACTGTGGGATAAGTTGAACTCTTCAAGTGTAGTTAAAAGATTGTTGTTCTTGACTAAATGTCTATATAAAAACACTGTGCTGAAAGTGCATTGCTCTACAAATGGGCAGTTCACAGGATCTGGTCCAGCCACAAGGGGAGTTAAGCAAGGTTGTATCCTAGCTCCCACAGTGTTTAATTTATATATAAATGATATTGTCCAGAGTTTAACATCTCCCAAGTATCACACCCCTAAATTGGCCACAAAAACCACCATCTCTATATTATTATACACAGATGATGCGGTACTTCTATCTCAAATAAAAGTGGCCTAAAAAGATTAATGAGGGCATCCGCAGGCTACTGCCAAAGGGAACAGCTGTCAGTAAATTACAAGAAAACTAAAGCCATTGTTTTTTCAAGAAATTATAGGGCCCATAGATGGTATATCAGTTGAATCAGTTGATGGAACAAGTTAAAGTCTTTAAATACCATGGCCTTATTTTCTAGTCAACAGGGTCATGGGGATCACATCAGAAATATGCAAAGCAAAAAGCTTCACAAAGTGCCAAAATTCTGACACTTTTTCCATACAAAAGGTAGCAATCACATACCACCAGTCCTTGAAGTGTTTAAAGCTAATCCCCTAGCACAGTTATTATGTGGGGCTCAGATTTGGACCTTGGATCTACTGAAGCTGTTCAATCTAAGTTCCTATGGCAATTTTTTTCTATTCCATCCTGTGTTCCAAATGCTTCATTGAGCTTAGAGGCTAACCTCCCTTCTGTTGAATTACAGATTTGGCGTAGGATATTTAATTATTGGCTTTGGCTAAATTTAAACCCCACCAGTCTATTACCCTTATTATCATACGATTGTCATGAGAGCGCTTGGACTAAAATTGTCAACCAAAAGCTTTAGTTTTCTGGTTTATCACCACAACAGTTATTAACACTGAGCTTCAGTAAAGCAAATAATTTAATTAGACAGTGCCTATATGATGTCTGGTGGCAGAATAATCTGGCCACAATAAGGAAATTTTGTCCATGGTATGATTATTTTCCACCTAGCCATTTTGACACTTTGCCACCCTACTTGCAAAATTTAAAAAATTCAAAATACAGACGCGCTTTCACTTTTGCAAGATTGAATATGCTGCCTTCAGCTGTATTTGAGGGTCGATTTCAAAAAAATCCACTGGAAAAACAGTTATGTCCCTGTGGAGATGGCAGTATTGAATCAAGAGATAATGTGCTTCTGGCTTGCACTCTACACAGAGTGTGTAGAGGTTAATAGCACCTAACTTGTTCCAATGAAATGTATCGTTACAAACTTTAGCTAGTTTAGAGAGTAGGAATAGTTAAGTTTCTTTTTATATTATTATTATTACATAGTAGATCATGCAAAAGCCCACCCTGGACTCTCACCTGCACTGTGTTTCTGTCTTCTGCAAACGTCCCATGACATTGTATTTAATAACGTATGCTTTCCCCCCCCCCTATCTTTTTGTATAGGAGCCAATGCATCTGCTCCAGATCAACTGAGCCTAGCATTAGCCTGGAACAGAGTAGACATCGCTCGCAGCCAGATTTTTATTTATGGGCAACAGTGGCCGGTACAGTATATATACACCTCTAATATCATAATTTTCAGTTTAGTATGGGCAGGGGGAATCATTTTTAAAAGGGATTTTCTTCTTAAAGGAAATGTTGCCATCTAGTGGCTTCTGTAGTCTTTGGCATGACAGGTAAGGAATTTATTTGTTACAAAATGTGCAGTTGGGCAATACCTTTATTAGGACCATCTAAAATGTCACAAAATGTCAAGTAAGAACTCTTTGACAGGCTGGATGTTACCCAGAGTAAGAAGTAGGTGGAAACAGCAAAAGAAAGCAACAAAAAACAAAAAGTTGACTAGAAGTTGTAGCCAGAATGTCTGTATACCTGAAGGAGCGTCTCCACCTCCATCGTTCTGCCCGGACACTGAGGTCCAGCTCCGAGGGCCTTCTGGCGGTTCCCTCACTGCGAGAAGCCAAGTTACAGGGAACCAGGCAGAGGGCCTTCTTGGTAGCAGCACTTGCAGTGTGGAACACCCTCCCATCAGATGTCAAGAAAATTAACAACTGTCTGACTTTTACAAGACATCTGAAGGCAGCCTTGTTTAGGGAAGTTTTTAATGTGTGGTGTTTTATTCTGTTTTTAATATTCTGTTGTGAGCTGCCCAGAGTGGCTGGGGAAGCCCTGCTGGATGGGTGGGGTATAAATCATTCATTCATTCATTCATTCATTCATTCATTCCATAAGCAGTAGCAGTGGGCAGGAGGGCATCCCTCACCTGAATTCACACCATCACTGCTGTTTTCCAGGTCAGAGTGGTGCAAAGACACAGGCAGAGCTGTCTTGACTCATGTGCATTGTGCCAAGCTCTCCTCTGCCTCCCCCCCCCCACCTCAGAGTAAGCTGCAGCAACCCAGACAAGAGGTCTGCAAGTGCTCACAACAGGTGAGCGCAACAGCTCCTCGGACTACCGGCCATCGGTCTCAGGATGGAGATTGCGGATGGGTTGGGATTGTTTCTGCAAGGTGTTGCCGGTCTCAGATCACACCTAAGATTCAGAGACAAAGAAGTAGTAATTGAGCCCCATTTTTGGAAACAAAAAGCCCAGATCTGTCTCCAAACCCTTCTGGCTAGGCAGACAGCCAAAGAAAGGAGAAACATGGCAGCCTTTAGATTAGCAAAGTTGGAAATGAATATTGAGTCTGCCAAGTGCCTTTTTACTCCTGCTCTCTGCCTAATTGTGAACCTTTGGGCAGGATGCAACTCACTTGTTGTGTGGACAAATTGAGGTCCCCTCGGGCAGTGGGTATTTCTCCCCCTTCTCTCCCATGCCCACAACCCGTCCATGCCCTAAATCTGCTCTGGAGGTTTGGAGTAAACCGCAGAAGAGGGATGGGAGGCGCAGGAGAGAAGAGAGGGGGAAGTCTCCTGGTGTGAGGGGGAACTCCTTCCCCACTCAGCACAAATTGAAATCTATCCTGTGTGTTTTGCTTAAGGCTACAGATCATTCCATCATCATCATCTTCATCATTAGTAAGCTTGCTTGTTTTTGTTACGCATTCACATAAATCACATTGTTTTGTCTTTCATCCATTTTTTAAAAATTCATATTATTATTCCCATTCATCTTCTTTCTTTGTGGCAGCTGTAATTTTATTTTCTCAGAATGTCCCAGGATTGTGTTGAAAAGTCATTACATAAACATGGAATGTTTTGCTGGAATCTGCCTTTAAGATGCCAGAAGAGGTGTGGAACTGACCATATTTCCTCTCTGTACCAAAGCTGAGCATTCACCTTGATGTCTATATCAAACTGACCATGAAGACAGTCTGACTGGCTTATTTCCTTTTTTAGGTGGGATCCCTTGAGCAAGCCATGCTGGATGCCCTCGTATTGGACAGAGTAGATTTTGTAAAATTGCTCATAGAGAATGGAGTAAGCATGCACCGTTTTCTCACCATCTCCAGACTAGAGGAATTGTACAATACGGTAGGGCCAAACTAAATCAAATTTTCTGTCTGTCTGTTGATTTTGCTTGTTTGCTTCAACTTCCACAAGCTGGAGTACAGAACCTCCATCCATGGGGCTACTTTGGCCCACCAGACTCTTTCCCCCAAGCCACATCAATCAGATTTTTCCAAACTCAAGGTGTTTATTTCCAATTCCACGTTTATTGTTGGCACCGAATAGTAATGTGGGTTCATTTACTTCTTTCCATTTTCTTTGATGACAGGTAGCTAAAAATAACCATTTCATCCAGTGCTTTGGGGATATCTGTATGCAGAAAGCATCCCTCCTCCCTTTGACAAATCTTCATTTTGATCGTGACATTTGTGTTCAGAACAGTATTTATATTAATCCAGAATAAAGGTGGTATAAGGTAATGGCAGATAAAAGCCTATGAACTTGTACCTCTGTCTCATGAATACCTACAGTGCATATATAAGTGCCATCTGGCCAGTACATTTGCCCATTCAAGGGTCAGATATTTGTAAAAGATGAACACTATAAAAATTGCCATGCTGTTGATGGTTTAAGAAACCATACCAAACATCTGTGCCATCTGTATTTTGTTTCAAATTACTTCTTTTTGATGGGTTAAAGCTATTTGGTCCTCTGTTGTCCTTCATTTTCAGAGACATGGACCATCCAACACTTTGTATCATCTTGTCAGAGATGTCAAAAAGGTAAGAGTCCAACGGGTGGACAGTAGCTTGAAGGTAATGCTGCGGCTGCTTCTATCTTGTCCTTAGAGACAGCCCCTGTTTTGCATGAGCTTTCAGTAAGAGCCTTCTCCTGTCTTCTGCTGTTTCAGTTGTGCAGTGTGTGTCTGTACTGATTCTCAGCCTTCTGTGTTCAATGCAGTTAACTGGGCTGCTCTTTCAGTGACTTTAGATGCTTTGAGATAGTGCTTTCGCTAGCGGAATTGCAGGTATTTTTCATGCCATGTGGATTTATGCTGTTAGCTGTATTTTGTATATCCACCACTATTTGGGATGCTGATTTTTCATGTTGCGGGCCAGTGCTGGACATTGCAAAGTATATAATTTTTGTTCTGGATCTTGAATCACTGCAACATTTTTAATTTCATTTTGTGCAATGTGCTATAAAATCTCTCATCTCCATTTTAAAAAATGAATAGTGCAGTTTTAAATTAAATTTTGTTTTTAACCCAGTATCCGTACTTGAGCTTGTGGCAGAAGGGAATATAGAGCAACTAGTGGCTTAAAAAAAAATCCACTTTATAAAAACTATTAAGCAGGGAGCATTTTATAAAAAATTGGGTAGATAAAATTTTCTCTGTATGATACAATGATACAAAGAATGAAATGAAAACTGGCACCTATTTCTCTTCTCTAAAGATGGCATAAATTGATGGCAATCTATGATGGTGTGCAGTAGTGGGAGGGCAATGACTTTGCATAAAAATTGTAAAAGTAGTGGGGTATCTAGTACCTAGATGCTTCCAACACAGCTGGCCAGACTCCTTTATAGCAGGCACCCAAGATCCAGCTCTAGACATTTACACTTCTGCATCAGAAGGTACATCTGTGGGTTCAAGAGAGTGAGTGAAATATAGATTCAAAATGTGCTGCATTTTAGCAGTAACAGTTAAGTGATTCCCTAGAAAGCAGAGAAATAAAAGGAATTTGGGAACAAAAGAGTTTCAGAAGTTTGAAAAAAATGCCTGGAGATGTTTGAAGATGGTGCGAATGGGTTCTGCTCCATTGATAATTGCCTTTACACTGTCATTTATGAAGTAATTGAAATTAAGGAGCCTCGGAATATCATTTGAAAAATTCTGAAAGATCATTTACATCACTTCTGTTGTTCTCAAGCATAAATCCCTTGGATGTACAGTAGTACCTGAATGGAAGCCAGAAATAATTATTTAAACTTTTCTGCTTCTCTGTTCTTGCTCTGTGAGTTGCAAGCAAGTAGCACAGTACTTGTACTCAAGTGTGTGATCATTTTTATGCTGTTTACTTGTTTTGGAAGCACCTTTATCCTGTGTCCCCAGCCCCTTTCAAGAACACTTTTTAAAATGCCAAGCCCCCTTTGTTATCTCAGATGCTGAGACTATTTCAGGGAAGCTACATTATGTATTTTCACAGTAAATAATTCTAACTCCTGTATGTCCTTTTCCCTCCCAGAAATGTTTTCATAAACTAAAGGAGCTTTCAGAAATACATTGTGCTAGGGGTTGGAAACTATTCTGAAACATAGTTCTTTAATGTCCAAGCAGCAGAGTAAACTCTGACTGGAATTCGTGATTTAGCACTGCAGAAACCAAGAGCAATATCCCAGAAACAGCTTTAACAAGAAATCTTAGCACATTAGGAGTTGCCCTTTTTATTTTAAGCAAATTGTAAGAAAGAAATGTGTTACAATATATTGGGTGACTTACAGCACTCCCACACATGAGCAATGACATTCGCTCCTCCTCAGTCAATCTATCAGAGAGCCTGACATCGATTTAAATGGAATGTCATTCTAGAAAATAGCCTTTTAATGGAAAGTAATATTATTTTGACAGTCAAATGGTTCACAGTACATGACTGAGACAGATGACTCTTCTGAAGTAGGTGTTCTGATTCTGATGCATTTTAAAGCCCGGTAGCTAAACCATAATCTTTTGGGATCTAAGGTATAAAATTTAAATTGTGATATGTTGAAGTATGTGTGCAAAGGCATTAATTCTCTGTGTCCGCCTGATTTCACTGTACATTAAGTTTAAATATTAAGTCTGATGAGTAATTTAAATGTGTTCATATTTGTGGCATTCTGCAGTATTTGCAAATTAAATAGCCAAATATGAGAAATGTAAGGCTGTAAGTGACAGTATGCAAGCTTCAAAAAGCTTGAGGATAGTTTAGGATTTCTGTGAAGCTCCTTATTACACTGTAGTAAGGAAAGGGAGACCAAGTGCGGCAGGGCTCTGCAAGCAGCTGGTCTCCACATCAAACCAGTGCAATTCTTGGGTAGCATGTTGCCCTTTTGCAATAATTTTAATTTATTGCACAGCTTGACAATACCATCCTGAGAAGGCACAACATTCAGATAACTAAATGAAAAAGATACTTCAGAGGATATTTCTGTGTGGGGAGGACAAGGAAAGGCTACCTGTGCCAATGGTTGATACTTAAACAAAACCCACTAAGCTTCATGAGTGAGTGATCCCAGAGAGGCTTTGGATTCCAGCGGGATCTCTTGAATGCTGGGTGATGTTTCAATTAGTTTGTGGGAAAGAAGAGCTGTTTACCCTTTAGACCCCCTCTGCGTCCTTAATAAAGGCAATCTCTCTCATATGGGAATATCAGTAGCCTCTACTTATTAAGCTGGGAAAGGATTTGATCTAAAATGACTGTACTTGCCACACTGATGTTTAATGATCACTCAAAGGAACAAAAGGGGAAAGAGTTGGGATTATGGTGGGTAAATAGTGCCCTCCAATGTTCATATAATAAACATTTCCAGTTTCTTAGTTTTTCATGGACACAGTTTAGAAGGTGATGCTGGCTGCCAGCACTCTTATGTCTGTGAGTTCTTACTCTCCAGGTGACCCAATTTCCCAGGGACAGTCCCATAATTATAGAAGCCATCCCAGCTTCTGATTTGATCCCCTCCATGTCTCAGAGGACAATTAAAAGTGTTGTGGGTGTAGGTGGAAAAACGGAGTCCTGTTTAGCCTGAAAATAGAATCCCTGCACCAAATGAGGAAACAGTGAAGCTGGCATACAAAACCCTTCCAATAATTTTGAAGGGGAAAGTCCCCAATCCACTTTAAATTATTTAATTGCAATGCTTCACAGCTGGTCATTTCTTAGGAAACACGTGGAGTGTTTATTCCTTTATTGTAAATGGAAATTTACACTGCAAGGCTTTACATGTCTACTCAGAAGTAAGTCCCACTATATTCAGTAGTGCTTACTCCCAAAAAACATTGTAAAGACTGGTCTCTTCAACCTTATAACTATTGATGGCTGTAATGGCAGTTGGTTCCACAGAGAAGGGCAAGGGATTTCTAAAGGGATAGATGACCAAAATTAGCTTTAGCGTGTATAACGGGGCATGAATCCAATATCTCTATTCAGACCAGGTCTCTCCATAGTTTTTAGTTTGGTAATGAGTTGTAATTCAGCAACTTCTCTTTCTCTTGTGCTGTACACAATCCCTTCCCTCGCACCTATTTTCTTTACTGTGAGGCGGAGAGGTTGTAATTAGCTCAAGTGGCTGATGTCAATGTGTCTGTGACATCTATGTGTGCAGGAGATCAAACGTGGCTGAAACTTCCTGCTGTAGAATGTCCCTGTTTCCATCAGAGAAATGCTGGAGGATTTTTGGAGTTATGTATATATTAAAAGAATTAGTGTCTGTGGTGCTGGTGACAGTTTCTGGATTCGTATAATTTTACTCCTAAAAAGTTTATTTAGAAGATGTAAACTATTCCAGAGTAAATTGTTTCTAGATAAGAAAGACCAACAAAATAAAACAGTGTTGTAAAATTCTTTTTAGTGTGCTCAATTGTTTGTTTGAAAAATATTAATAAAGCTGAACAATCCTTCTTACAATCGCAGTCCAAATATGATCAAATCTACGCATGCCTGACAAGATCTCAGTATCATATGTCAAATGCCAGAAGGAAGAGACCTTTGTTGGTTGATCAAGCCTTGCATGCCCTCTAGTCTGAAAAGAAGTTAGGCTGAGGACTGATGTTCACTTAACATTTTGTATCTGTCTATGGGATTACAGTATCCATGGGGCAAGTAGCTATGAAGAAAGCACAGAAGTAAAATTTGCTGAATGCTAGTTAGAATCTAGAGTTTAGGCCCAATACTAGGAGCTGGCCACCTTTTCCTGGTATTTGAATTGGAGGTGCCTGCTAGATTTGTTCACACGTGCACTCTCTTCATGCTTGCAAGAAACTTCTGGTATCTGCACCTGATACCAAATACGCATTGAGAACTGGGAATTGCCTTACTTCATCATGGAAATCCTACACATTTACTGGAATGCCTGAGTGAAGAAAATAGTCCCAAAGTGGCATTTTGTGAAACACGTGCAGCGCTCTGCATTGATGCCACAGCACTGTCAAATTATTCACTGAAAAGGACAAATACTACAGGGGACACAAACATGCATTTACATAGTTCTAAACTTTGCATTGATAAAATAGAAACATTTACAGTTTGATATCAGGAGAGAGCAGAGTCAGTGGAGCAAGGTCTCAGATGTAAATTCATCGTTGGCCAATAGAGTGAAATATTGCAGGCTAACCCATTTTTGGACAAGATTTAAAGCAATTATTACTTAAAATTGAGGATATTGGAAACTCTCACATGAGAATCATATTTGGGAAATAATTACATAAGTGTTTGTTTCTGAAAAATCAAATTACAACATCAAAAGAGATCCAGGCCCATCCGGCGCCTGCTAGTTTTCAGACTGTGCCTCCAGGGGCATATGCTTGCAGAGGCAAGAAGAATAACCCAAAGTTCAACTGAAAGGTATGATATTTTAAAATCCTGTATACAGTTGACACCTTTTGAAAAGCACAAACATAATTCCTCTTGTTTGCTAGTAATGTGAATGAAAGCAACTTTCCCCAGGAAATAAAGGTGGAGGTTATATTTAAGAACAATTGGAGGGAATTGAGCATTCTGGAACATATGCGGGAAAAGAATTAGAAGTGTGTGTGTAAAGTTTAAAGGGTTGAGTGGGAATGTGTGCTACAGCATTCTTCTGGTTCCATGATTAAGTCTGCAGAAAGCAGTTGGACAGAGCCTGACACACACACTGCCCCAAGGCGGTTGCCAAAGTACGCACACATTCAGCAGGCGATGAACAGGCCATAGCTAGAGTCCAGCAAGTCCTCTAGTCAATGCTTTGCCCTCATGCGCTTTGATGTTTCCTGTTTTCCTTCTCAGAAGAGCCTGAATCCTTTGTTCTGAAACTTATTATCTTCTGTTACTGCTTTGTTTTAATGCAACTTCTTATTTAATTTATGTCTTCTTTCCAAGCGTGAATATCCAGGTTTCGGTTGGATCTATTTTAAGGTGAATTAATTAACCAGCATAATAATACATTCTTATGTTTTCTTAACATTTTATTTCATTTTTAAAAACCTCTCATAGTTACAGAGAAATCTGTGTGGTAAACATAATAACCAACTTTATCTCTCTCCCCCCTTCCCCTTTGTGTTGTGTGTGTGTTTATTCCAATGGAAAAATAGGGAAATCTTCCTCCAGATTACAGGATCAGTCTGATTGACATTGGCCTGGTGATTGAGTACCTCATGGGAGGAGCTTACCGCTGCAATTATACTCGGAAACGCTTCCGAACCCTCTATCACAACTTATTTGGCCCCAAGAGAGTAAGGACTGTTATTATTGAGGGTTTTTGTGCTTGCTTCTTTCCTAAGGGGTTGCAGTGAGCGGTGAGCCTGCTGAAAGGAAAGTGGGGAAGGGGCAGCAGTGGGGAAGCTTTTTCAGCCAAAGGGCCACCTTCTCTTCCAGAGCAACCTTCCAGGGCAGAAGGGTCAGAAGCAAAAGTGGGCAGGGAAGGAACAGGAATATCAGCTTTGCACAGGAAGCCAGCTTCTGCGCTCTCACACACTCACACGCCTCTGTCCTCCTTCCAGACAAGCAAGAAGCATGGTCAGAGGTCAGGTTCAGACCAAAACATTCAAGGGATACAAAGTACAGCTGGGAAGGGTTGTGACTCAGGAGGTTGTATGGCCTGGGGAGAGACATTTGCTGTCCTGCCACACCCCTCGCTAGCTGCCTTGGAGGGCCACACTGGTTCCCAGGGCCTGAGGTTCCTCATGCCTGACTTAGAGTATGGCTGCGGCTGGGGGCCTTTTTCCAACCACACTTCCATACAGGAAGTCCTGAGATCCTGGGAGCCACTTCCCCAGGACACACATTGTTTTCCAAACCTCTTTCAAAGCTGCCGGTGGCAGCCCAGCCAGCAGCGGGCATCAAAGTTAAGGGTGATTTCTTCATTTGCCATTCTTTACTCTGAGAATTTATTCTATTTGCATAAATATTTGTAATTCACTTCCACTTTCCAAAAGAAGATGCTCAGAACAGCTAACGGGGGGGGAGGGTTCAGCATTTTAGAAATAGTGAGTTCTTCGCATGCATTCTAGAGGTCATCAGATCCTTGTGTAGAAGGCCATATTCTGAAAAAGATCCCACATGTAAGATAGATGATCTTTATTAAAATAGGTTCCAGTAAAGTTGTAGTCAAGTAATCAAAAGCAAATTCCCAAACATGCACGAGTAGCAAATGTTCTAGGCTTCTGCACTTAACAGAAATGATATTCTCTATTTAGCCATCTCTTGCTTTTTTGTGAAAGTTTTTCTGAAAATAACATAAATATGGAGACATGGGAGGGGAGACTCTCCTATAGACCCCGTGAAGAAGGAGAATTGATCATGTGCAGTTCAACATAAACTACAACATCTAGATCTAGGGGCTTTCCTAATATATGGACTGGGGTTCCAAAATCAGAACTGAGCATGATTGATTGGTGAGGTGGGGGGGGCAGTGGTTCTGCAGTCTCTGTGCTTTGCAGTGCAATCCTTTTCCTGTCTACTCAGAAGTAAGCCCTGTTGGATTAAGTTGGACTTAATCTCAGGTATGTGTGTATAGGATTGCTGCACGCGCACACACACACCCCTTTATATATTTGAAACATTGTCATTTCTTCTTCTGCCTACAGCCCAAAGCCCTGAAACTGCTGGGAATGGAAGTAAGTGTCATTTAATTCATTTTGTTTTGTTTTTGTTTTTTAAGAAAAGATGATGATGGTAATGGGAGGGCAGGGGGAGTAATTTTTTTTTAAGTATGAAGTCAGGGCTGAAGTGGTGATCCCAGGAAGTGGCCTATGTTGGTTCAAGGCTCCCTTCTGGGCGCCGCCATTTTGGTTCTTAAGAGTTAGAAAAAATGGAGGTAAGAAATATGAGGGGCAAAGAAAATTTAAAAAGAAGAAAGAAAAATGTATTAAAAAATGTTTTATAAATATTTTTGAATTTTTTTGAAAAATTAAGGGAAAGGAACCAAAGAAGAATAAAAAAATCTAGATAAAATAAGAATAAAAGGATCCCCCCCAAAAAAAACACAAAGAAGGGATAAAGATTATAATTTTTTTAAACAATAAATAAATAAATGTCATAGTAAATGTTTTGGTGGGTCCCTGCCCACCACCTGCGTGCCGGTCTCCGTGCAGGTCGGGTGGGGGCCAGGTTTGAACTGGCTCGCCCACTTCCATGCAGCCTGCCTGGCTCTCACCGTCCCTGCCTCTCTCTCCTCATTTATGGCAGCCACGGTGGCGATGGAGGAGGCTGGTGGGTGCTCGGTCGGGGGGCGGCTCCACTGCGCTATCCGCTGGACTTCCTCCAAGCCTCGCTGAGCCACCGCTGGGCGATCCCTGTCCTGGTGCAGCTGAGGTCATCTGTGGGGGGGCTGGGAGCCTCGCACAGCCCCCCCCCATCGCTGCGTCCGGTGCCCCCACTCTGGGCGGCTCCCAACAGAGTATTAAAACAGAATAAACCATCAAACATTAAAAACTTCCCTAAACAGGGCTGCCTCCATATGTCTTCTAAAAGTCAGGTAGTTGTTTATTTCCTTGACATCTGATAGGGCGCCATTGACTGGTTGTGTTGTGTTAAAAACAAATGAGCTCTGCACTTAAAGGCACAGATAGGTAGCTAATTGCTTGTTTGGCTCTAAATTGATGAGTTTTTATAAGGCTATTCATAAAGAAAGGTGAATTAAGGCTAATTCTTAATTATAGGTTGGTGCATGTGACATTGGGGAGATTCTACTACCATTAATATGCTGGGATCTGCTACTAGAAATGACCAAAGCACAGTTCAAGACCAGACTTGCCCAACGCCCCTCCTGTGCTGTATTGGGGAGCACAGGTGCAGTTTGCTCTTCTACCCCCATAGGCACATGGAAGCAACAACTGCGGGGCACTGCTGGAAAAAGCTCAGCAGCAAAAAAAATCAGCTCTGTGAATGTACCCAAGGACAGCATGGGAATCAGTCTTTCCCACAACAGTATGAGATCGTTTTCTAATTTTGACAGGATGAACGCAATCCACATTCACATAATTCTAAAGCAAGATATTTCATAAAACACATAATATAGTTTACAATATTTGTGTTGGCTTAAGTTGCCCAGCAAGGCATTCAACAGGGATTTATTGTTTTTAATGCAGGGACTGGATAGATGTTAGCAATGCTATTTATTTCAACAAGTATTTCTTTAAGTACTAAAACTGTTGTTTTGTGTGCATCATTCTTCAGTTCAGATATATTAAAGGCTGGGTTATTTACATCTGTTTTGTGATGGAGGGCCCAAGGCAGTATGTATTATTATTGTGAGAAAGTGTGGATGTTTTGCCCTGTGTGAGAAAGTATCTAGAGTCACATAAACTTATGACTGTAGCAAAGGAACTATTTTAATGTCTCCTAACAAACATTACATGGCTGAAACTGTTTTGGTCTGATGGCGTTTTCTCCATTTAACAGGATGATGTCCCACTGCGGAGGGGAAGAAAAACAACCAAGAAGCGAGAGGAAGAAGTGGACATTGATCTTGATGATCCTGAGATTAACCATTTCCCTTTTCCCTTTCATGAGTTGATGGTGTGGGCTGTGCTAATGAAGCGTCAGAAGATGGCCCTCTTTTTCTGGCAACATGGAGAAGAAGCCATGGCTAAGGCTTTAGTGGCCTGTAAGCTCTGCAAAGCCATGGCCCACGAAGCATCCGAGAATGATATGGTGGATGACATATCTCAGGAGTTAAATCATAACTCCAGGTTGAATAATTAATGAATTCATCTTGATTTGTTTCTACTGATACTACCTAAAAGCCTGTTACAATGGCCCCACTTCTTTTTAACACTGATCTGATGATAGCCAGACCAAACAAGATGCCTTCCTGCACTTGTGTATAGTAGGTTTCCTGGAAGAAACCTATTTATTTGGAGGCCACCATTGGCTCAGAAGGCAAGCAAGGAGCAGGAATATTGCTGGCTTGGAGGTAGAAAACAACCTTAACCTCCCCAGCTTTTCTGCTGCACCTGTAAAACAGGAGCTTGTTCCAAGGGCCAGACATAGCCCCACACATGAATCGTAAGAACTTTGCCACAACTGTAGCTGGTTTTCAGGGAGCAAGCCTCCTTCTCTGGTGGCAAGTTCCAGTCACCCCTACAGTGACTAGTTGTAGGTGGGTTTGCTCTTGCATGAGAGCAGGAGCAGGGAATGTGAGCTAGCTTGGCTTCTAAGTAAGAGCTAGGATTCTGGGGAGCTGTGTCTGCATGCAGCTCACAAAGGCATATCCGGGGGGGGGGGTATTACAGACTTTTCTTATCATCAGCATCAGCAACAGATATCTTGTAGCTCTTACTGGGGCAAGGAGCTCTTAGTTGGGCAAGGAGGACCTGCAAGTGGGCTGGTGAACTCAGCATGCCCTGAGGTAGCAAGAGAGGATAGAGCTGAAAGTTAATGTGAGCCAATCCTAAATTAGTAAAGCATTATCATATTTGGGCCAGTTTACTGTTCATTGTACCTTTATTGTACCTTTCTATGTATTAATGTGCTGTTTACTGCTTTGGGGCGTCATTGGGCCAAGAAGTTGTGTGTGTGTGATAATATAATATAATATAATAATATAATATAATATAATATAATATAATATAATATAATATAATATAATATAATATAATATAATATAAAACATAGCATAACACTTCCCAGAAGTACCTAGGTATTTATTTCAGTGCCCTTATTGACCCAAGGAGTTTGATAGGTATGAGGGTGCCACGGAGAAGACGTTGATCTTTGCTGTTGGAATGCGATGTGTAGATAATACAGTAAATAAATTCCTCTGGATTGATTTATGTGGAGTGGTAATATTTCAGGTGTCTAAAACCCCAGGACTTTTATGGTCAAAAATTGCACTTTGCGTTTTACTGAGAAAGTTAGAGAAAACTGGTGCAGATGCTGAATCCCTGGTATCCTGCACCTGTGGTGACCCAGCCCTAAGCTCATGCTATTGTGCCATCAAACGGCTGCTCTGAGTAGCACATATTATGATAGTCTAAGGTTCTTAAGATGCAAATGGCAGCTGTTAAATGGTCTTAAGATAAAAGCAGATGCAGCCTTCACACAATATATTGTTGTGAATCTCCTGGCTAAGCTCTCTAACACCATGGGATTTCAGAACTGGCTGTGAACCAGCCCAGACAAGGCAGGACGTGCTGAATGTTGCCTATTATGAGCATTCCTCAAACACATAGATACGGACAGAAGTAACAAGGCCTGTCAAGACAAGGAACAACTATCATCACCTTCATCTAGTACCATGAAATCCTCAGTCACTTCATTGGTATCCAGTCCCCTATTATGGCCAAACACTGCATAAATCCCAAGGGTGCTTCCAGATTGTCACTATATTCTGGTGGGATTAAATTACAAGCAGAAAATTCAGGCAGTGCAATTAAAGCTGATTTGGAGCTCTAGCACGTGCTTACCCAAAAGATCCAACTTTTTGCAATAGGGAAAATGTAGTGGGAAGTGCAGGAGAAGAGTTCGCTGGACACAAGTCTTCTAGCCTGCCCACTAACAAATGAGAGTGAATGCTTATTAAGCAATCAATGCCATCTAATTTCCCTGCAAACAAATTACAATGAATGCTCAATAAAAACAGGTTGCCTGGAAGTCCTCTAGCACTTCCCTTCAGACCTGGGTTGAATGAAAAAAGAGGATGCTTATATGTTTGAATTCCATACCTCTACTATTCACTTAGCACAGTTGGGTGGGGGGGATGCACTATATTCCCTTTGTTAAGGAATCCCTAGGAAATGTGCTTTTCTCAAACAGGTAATAGGAAGTGGAATGGTTCAGATGTAAGCCACCAAGGTGAAGAAAGGAAGCAAGTGGGACCTAGGACCTCTTAGCAACAGTAAATTAAGGAGCTTCACTAGATGTCTAACCTTCAGCACCAATATGCCAAGTGCACCTGAGTATAGCATAGTCCTTTCAGCAGAAAGTTTCCAGTTGTTTAGCTTCCATGTAACAGATTGCACAAGCTAACAAAAAGCGGCCTGTATTGCAGGGATTTTGGCCAGCTGGCAGTGGAGCTCCTGGACCAATCCTACAAGCAGGATGAGCAGCTGGCAATGAAACTTCTGACCTACGAGCTGAAGAACTGGAGCAATGCCACGTGCCTGCAACTTGCAGTGGCAGCCAAACATCGCGATTTCATTGCTCACACTTGTAGCCAAATGCTGCTCACAGACATGTGGATGGGCAGACTCCGGATGCGCAAAAATTCCAGCCTAAAGGTCAGGACTGTTTTAAAATCATATCATAACTTGAGGCTTAGGGAGAGGTCGTGCTGAATTAGCAGTAACAGCTTTGATCATGTAAAGCATTGATGGGGCCTCTGCAAATCTTTCCACTTTAAACTCTAAAGGGAGGTGTCGTAAGGCAAGGCTGAGCTACTCCTTTTAAGCTCTCTAGGACGCCAGGTCTTTTAGAAGCATCTATGGCCAGCCTCTGCTCCTGCTATCCCTGGCTTTGCCCACACAATGGGTTTTCGCACCAGCCCCTGGCGAGTCATTTTGAAACCCACAATGCATGAGTATCAGATTATTGGATGGCCCAGAGAGCACATGTAATTTGAAACTAAATAAGCAACTGGCATAACCCTAACCTGTTAATTGTGATGATTATTATTATCATTATTATTGCTTTAGGTAATTCTAGGAATTCTACTTCCTCCTTCAATTCTCAGCTTGGAGTTCAAGAACAAAGATGACATGCCTTACATGTCTCAGGCTCAAGAGATCCAACTTCAAGAAAAAGAGCCAGAGGAACCAGAAAAACCAGTGAAAGAAAAGGAAGAGGAGGACATGGAACTCACAGTAAGGGAACACATTGCTGGAAGTGGTTCGCGCAGCCATTACCCGCCCCCTTACCATTTCCACTTCAGTATGTGTTAGGGGAGGGGTCACAACCTTTTAGGGTCCTTGGGCACAATTGGAGGCCGCAGAAACACATAGTGCCCCACAACTGTTCCATTGGCCACAATAGATCACCTTTTTCCAAGCTTAACTTCAGCAGAGGAGCAGCCTCTGTGACTGCCATGTTGGTGAACCCTCTATTAAGGAGTGCCATGTTTTTAGGGAGCCCAATCCACCCAGAATCTCTCCCGAGGTGCCCTGTTGAAAGTAACCATGGCTGAGTATAAGCCGTGTCGTATAGCTTGTGGCCAGGAAGAGTTCCTAGAGTCAAATGAGGTAACGAATTACAGAAGTTCCATTTTGCTTCTGGGAAACAATGCATTGTGGTGCAGCTGGCTATCATTGGTTGTGCCTTGACTTCAATAGTGGAGGCGCACCCGGCTATGGCTGATCATGCTTTTTGTAAAGGACACCGTTACACAGACATCCTACTTACAAGGATTATGGAAGGTACAGACTATCAGTAGCGGAGGACTCTTCCCAAATACAATAATTATTTACTATTATTGCTGCAAAGCAATGATTTACAAAAATTAAAAGATGTCACAGCAATATTTTAGGTGTGGTGTGTCATTTTGTTATTTTCAAGTTTAAATCTAAATACAATTGTTAATGAAAAACTGTATTTGTAAGCAACTGTATGTTAAAGCTGCTTACTGTTGCAAGGTAACAAAAGTGTTTATCTCCAGCTGTTGCTGTTATACTTAGCAAATGCACCATTCCTAACATTTTTTGCATTTCTTGTCCACTCCATCTCAAGGACTGAGATACAAGCTAAAAACCACAGCTCCAATTAAATTACGCTTAAGTGATCATATCCTTGACCAATACTCATTTTACTCTTGCCACCAAAAAACCAAAAACCAGCTGAGATGTTAGGGCAACTCCAGCATCTTGGGGGAAAGTTGGGGCTCAGGATCGCATAAGCCTCTATGAAGTTTTGTCAAATAAAGTGAGCTGTCAAGGATGATTAAGTTGCTGTTAAGAATTGGAGACAAAAACAGGAACATAATAGTTTCATTTGGTGATAGGTCCACATTTAGCATTATAGAGACGAGGTGTTCACAAATATTGACATATATTTAGTGATCATTAAACAATCTGGAATATCTTTCTATGAGTTTTTCACAAATAGGTTAAGGAACCATTCAGTCGACAAGTTTTAGGATTTCCTGTTTTCAGTTGGAAGCTGGAATGCCTGACCCTTTTGAGGATCATCTTTGTGAATATATGGAAATGAGGGGGTTCTTCCAGCTGCTTCGGTTGCCTGACAATCCACTTACAATATTATGGGACAGCTTATTGAGTAGATTGTAAATTTTTCTTTAATGGTCCTATTCTATTATCTTTAGTAGGTGCCTTTTGCATAGTTTTATTTTATTTTATTTTCCCTCCTCTAATGTTTATTTGCTTTTCTTAAACATTTTAGAAGCACACATTATATAACAGCTGCTTATGATGGCAAACATTTAGTGAGAAGTCCCTTTGAAGTCAACACTGACTAAATATTCATGTGTGACTTTGCCGTGCTAATTTTAAATGAATTTATTGTATGTACAAGAAAGAATCAAACCAGTTAAACCACTAAAAAGCCTCCTGGGCTTCTGCTGGCATAAGACATCACAAGCATTTTTTATTTTTTCATAGCTACTTACTGGTCTCTCGGTGCCCATATTCATTTTTTTAAGGTTTACTTCATTAAATTTTGTTAAAAATTAGGCTGTTTCCTACAGGCCATCAGCAAGAGCTGTCCCCAAGATCTTATCTGCGGGCAAGCAGAAGGATCTGCCTACAAGACCCAAAATTCAGGGAAGCAGAAGACGCTAGGCACAAGATCAGCCTACAGGACCCCTATGCAGGCAAGATCCTGGAAAAAGAGGGAAAGATCAGAAGCCAGTTTAAGATTGACAGCTTGTTTTCCTCCAAAATGAACTTGTTCTGCTTTAATTGTAGCTAATTACTGCTGGCTTCTGATCAATGAGTGAAGTGCTTATTCAAATCCAATAAGCACAATGTAGTGAATTACAATTACCCTCTCTTTTGATGCCCTGTTCCCATTCCTTTTCTCCAACACTATATTTTCCTCTAGTAGCAGCACAGAGCGCTGTAATGTCTTGTCTTGTCTCTGTGTGTTTCTTTAGAGAAATAGCATGGTTTTCCATGTTCCCTCCTCTCCACCATCTGACCTTGGTCTTTGCCTTCGGCCTGGGTTCTTTTCCCTCTACCTTCTAACATTATTATTAGTAGTATTTATTTATTCATTCATTCATTCATTCATTCATTCATTCATTCCCTGCCTTTTTCCCTGGCAGGGACTCAAGGCAGCTTACAGATAAAATAAGAACATCTAAACACATAGGTGGGGGGAGGGAAAACAATCATTCAAACAATTAAACAACAATTTGTTTTTATTTGTTAATATGTTATGCACTTTTGTGTTTTTATATTGTAAACTGCTCTGAGATCCTCAGATGAAGGGTGATACAGAAATTTAACAAATAACACACACACACACACACACACACACACACACACACACACTCACTGATTATTACAATAAAACAGCATGGCACACCCAGTACTTATATCTCTAAGGATTCTGTGGGCACTCAAATTCTTTGCAGTAAACAGCAGAGGGCTCAAGTTCCAGAATGCATAATATTGGTTTTCTCTCATGTTGTGAATTTATTATTTCATTGTTCATGTGCTAAAATGAACAAAAGGTACACCAGACACCATATATTGTTAGCAGGAAAAGAGTGGAGGAAGAAATGAGTGCTGGGCAATTAGCCTGAAAGTCAGGCTGGCTGCAAAGGAAGCAGGAGATAATAAACTAAAAGGCAGGAGGTGGGGGCCGCAGGGAATTTTTCAGCGCAAGCAGACCCGTTGCCACGCTGCATGCAATTGCTCACGCCCAGGGATGGGATCATTATACCTGCCACAGTGACAGACAAGTCCCTATATATATAGCACAAGTTCATTTCCCCCCAAATATGTTACCAGTCGGTGCCTGGTGCATTATTGCATGACTCAGCCTGACTCGTGATAAATCACTTACGTTCAAAAAACAGAAAAAACAGAAGCCACCTACGTATAGCAGCCTCCTAGCAAATTATCACCCCTTTCCATCCCTTCCATCCTCTCACAGAGAGAAGTATTTTTCTGCACGTTGCAAACCATTTGCTGTTTTAGCTTCTACCTACAGTGTTTGTGAATAGTAAGAATATTATGAACTAACAACCATAAAAAGAACATTCATGGTTCTTAGGTTGAACTCCTAGTCCAAACCCTGGCAGTTTCGCAAATATTTGTCATTTGTGAGTGTGGGTAGACATTTGTGCTCAGTGGTCTACAGTTACTTCAGAGCCATTATAACATGAAATACTCCGATAAAGAAGGCGACTTCAGAAATAAAGCAGCAGCCTAGCAAAGGGCCAATGGAACAGACAGACATTTCAATCTGAGCTTGGTTTGTTTTTTAGTTAACAGATTCCATTTATTTCCTGTAATAAACAAAAGTTCCAGCAATTATAGCACTTCAAACATTATGTTCAACTCTGTTTGTATCACAGCGGGTCCGAGAAGGAAAACCACCAAGGGCAAGGAGCACCATCAGCACCCACCACCCAGTCAGTTTTGCACGATTGCTAAGTTGTACAGTTTGTGCAAGATTGCAAAAGCCAGGAGTTGAAGGGGAGGTGGAGGATTTAGGGGAGTGTGGTCAGTTTGTGTCAAGTACAGGAGTTCCCTTCTCCCTTCTGGTTGCTCTCAGATAAGAATTAACAAGCATTCAGTAGATTTATAGTCTTTTTATTACAGTATCATGTTGCAAGCACAGACACACAACTCTCTGCAAGCATAGCACTTGCTTACTCTGACTCCTCCCCTCAACTTCTGCAGCAAGAAGCACGCTAGTAGGAGGTCCCCCCCCCCCGCATTTCCTTTGTTCTCCGACACAATCATACCTCCAAGTTTGGGGGGGAGGGGCTTCCCCTCCACACTCGATTGATGTATCGCCCAGCTGCTCCCTCCCTTCTGGTTGCTTAGTTACTATCTCAAAGCTGGGGAGCTCCTCTCTCAATTGTGCAGCCTCTGCGTTTACCTGTCTGCCTGCTTCTGGAGACTCTGGAAGCAAGGGGAGCAAGTATTCCCCCTCCTCTTCTGTTAGGATCTGATCCTAGGATCTGCATCTCCCACTCTTCCGATCCAGACCAGCCCCTGACAGTTTGGTTGCACTGGGCACAGAGCCTCAGGGGGCTGCGGGGGACACCACAACTATTATTTAAAATGGAGTGCGACAGGTGCCAAATTTTGGCATTGCACAGGGTGCTGCTGAAATGTGAGATCCCAAGATCCACCACTGTTAGTGGAAGGGCTCAGGGGTGGAGTATCTGCTTTGTGTTCAGATGATCCCTGGTTCAATCCCTGACATTTCCAGATGCCTGAAACACTGGAGGAACATTGCCGGTCAGGGTAGAGAAAATTGAGCTGGACAGCCTAGTGACTCCATAGAAGTCAGGTTTCTGGGTTTCTGGGTTTCCATATTTTGTGTAACAAGTTTCCAGCCTTTCCAAGCAATGTTCATGATTAACTGTGTCATTGTCAGGGTCTGAAGGGGAAGGCTGGGAATCACCCCCTCTTCCTCCTTTGTTTCCCTCAGAGGAGGGGGGAGGGGAATCAGGGCCCCTTCTCCAGTGGTTTCAAGAGAAGAGGGAGACAGGATTGAACTGCAGCAGAACTCAGAGCTGCCAAGTTAGGCGGTGTTAGGATAAGGAGAGGGAGGGGAGAATTGCCAGCAGAGATGTCCTGGGAAAGCGTAGGAGAGCCAGCGTCCTCCAAGACGTTTGACTCCTGAGGCCATCCGCAGGGCCGCAGGCTGATGCTGGGGAAAGGAGGGGAGAAGCTCAGAGTGAGCAGCGTCACTATGGCGTTTAGGACTAGATTCTTTGTCTTGCACCACAAGAACTGAATAAAACCATTAATGCGAACTTTCTTGCTTCTGCCTTGATCCTTGATGCTGCCGGCGGAGGATAGAATCCTCCAAGTCTGACAGTAATACATTTACTAGGTTGATATTCCATGTATATGTTACTGACAGCATTGGTTGGGGTGTGGGAGAAGGACCCCCAAACTATGTTTTGCCCTGGGCTTCAGATTACGTCTCTGCCACCCTCTCTGTAGTCACAAAGGAATGGATTTCCTCCATGGAAGCAGCCTGGCTTGGAATGCCCTTGCTAAAGAGGCAGGCCTGTCTTCCGCTTTCCAGCACTTTTTCTGAAGCACACCAAAGCAAAAACCCCTGAAACAATTTGTGTTGAAGTCATGCATCCCCTTGTTCTTTTCAGTTCTGTGCTTTTTAATAGTTCTGCTCATGGTGATTTCTTAGGAAAGGCTGGGTGCTGAAGTCCTTCTGCTCTTCCACATGCCCACTCACCCACTTCTGCTGAATCAGCTTTATGGGCATTTTCTGTGACTTGGAACCACAAGTGTGAAGCTCTTCGTTTCATTCATCTTCACTCCCTGCCCACTGCATTATCCTTCAAAAGTGGCAAAGCTTGCTTTCCTGGGGGCCACCTCTGCATTTTCATGCCTACATTGTTGCCCAAAAACTACAAGAAGGAAAGCTCATTTCCCTTCCACTGCCAACTTTGAATGCAAAAACCTGCCCATTTTAATTATGTTTAAATTGTTTTTAGGTTTTTTTTAATAATTTCAATATTTCTTGTAAACTGCTTATAGGTTTTACTACAATCAAGCAGGATGTATCTTTTGTTAAATAAACAAACAACAATCAAACATACAGATACCTAGATAATAAACAGGATTCTCCCTTTCTTTCTTTCTTTCTTTCTTTCTTTCTTTCTTTCTTTCTTGTGATTCAAACTCTTCTGGAAGTGCACAGAAGCTGTAAAAGGTAAAGGTAAAGGTACCCCTGCCCATACGGGCCAGTCTTGCCAGACTCTGGGGTTGTGCGCCCATCTCACTCAAGAGGCCAGGGGCCAGCGCTGTCCGAAGACACTTCCGGGTCACGTGGCCAGCGTGACATTGCTGCTCTGGTGAGCCAGAGCTGCACACGGAAACGCCGTTTACCTTCCCGCTAGTAAGCGGTCCCTATTTATCTACTTGCACCCGAGGGTGCTTTCGAACTGCTAGGTTGGCAGGCGCTGGGACCGAGCAACGGGAGCGCACCCCGCTGCGGGGATTCGAACCGCCGACCTTTCGATCGGCAAGCCCTAGGCGCTGAGGCTTTTACCCACAGCGCCACCCGCGTCCCTGCACAGAAGCTGAGCTGATGCCAAAGAGTAGTCTTTTGAAACAGTAGTACTCAAAGTGAGTAACAAATATTGTCAGTTTTGTGCTGCTTTCTGCCAGTTGAATCTGCCCATCTCTACTGTTGGCATCCCATTTAGAAAATTGGCTTTGCTTAGCTGTGCTGAGTGTGCCTCACCACAATGTGGAAACAGTTCTCTTTCAACACTTTTATTTAGCTGAGTACTGTTGGGTGCAGACGTGCACCGGGAAACCATAAGGGCTCAAGCCCAATCCCCTGGGCTGCCTGGAATGGTAAATAGAATTCAGAAACCAATTGCCAGTAAAACAGGACATTTATTTAGGCAGTGAAAGGTTGGTGCAGCACAACCTCAAGCAGCAAGAAGTTGGGAGGTGGCACACCAAGTATAAAAACAGCAGAAGCATTTGTACACTTACAAGCAAAGGGTAGTTTTGTCCACCTTCTACTAGATTATATTGATTTAATCATGAGGCACAGCAACTTTCTTATCTCTTCCCCTGCAAACTGGATTTGGGTTTCCCTTGTTTCAAAGCTAACACAAGGCCACTAACATATTTGTAAGTGACAACAGGCCAAAAACTTTGTCAAAGAGGAACAGGGTGCAAGGGCTACAAAAACTCCCCTTGTTGAAAAGGATTTGCCACTACAACTGTCCCTTTGGCTTCCAGAATCTCTTAACATTTTATACTGATCTTGGTTTTGGCTCTCTAAATGCAATACATTTGCTTGCACATTTTTATCTTTCATTTCTTACCAAAAGATGATGCACTTCACTGAAAGGTAATTTGGCAATTTTTCCCTCTTCTGCCTGGTGAATCTGAATTTTGTTATGTTTACTACAGAAAAGCATAACATCAAACCTTTTGTTTGATTTGCACAATTTCCTTCATATTTGGTGCCAGTAAAGAACTGGAAACAGGTCCTAAGATGAATTACAAGAGGCAAGGTGCCCTTCTTCCCCTTGAACAGCAATGCAATGCCTCTTTACTTCCCCCTGTGTTTACTGGCACTTACTCCCAGGTAAGTGTGCATAGGGGGCCCCTTTAGATGTAAATCAGCAAGAGAATGATCATTGTTACTGTTTTCAGATATTCAGGCATTCTAAAATATTAATTGAGGATGAAGGAACTGAGGGGATGCTCATCAAATCTGCAGATTACACCAAACTGGGAGGGGTAGCTAAGGCAGAATCGGGATTCAAAATGACCTTAACAGGTTGCCCAAACTAACAAAACCTTAACAGGTTGCCCAAACTAACAAAATGAATTTCAGTACGGGCAAATGTAAGGTTCTGCACTTAGAATGAACCAGATGCACAAATATAAGGTAAGGGACACCTGGCTTACTAGCCCTACATGTGAAAAGGATCTAGGGGATCTAGGCCACAAGGTTAACATGAGTCAACAGTGTGATGCAGCAGCAAAAAAAGAGCAAATGTTATTCTAGGTTGCATCAACAGAAGTCTAGTGTCCAGATTAAGGGAAATAATAGTACCATGCTATTCTTCCTCGGTCAGAATTCTGGGTGCTACAATTTAAGAAGGATATTGACAAGCTGGAATGTGTGCAGAGGAGGGCGACTGGATGATCAAGGGTCTGGAAACCAAGGCGTATGAGGAGTGCTTGAAGGAGATGGGTATGTTTAGCATGGAAAAGAGGAGAGTGAGAGACAATATGATATCCATCTTTAAATATCTCAAGGGCTGTCACATGGAAGATGGCTTGTTTTCTCCTGCTCTGGAGGGTAGGAGTCGAACTTACAAGAAATAAGATTCTGACTAAACATCAGGAAGAATGTTTCTGACAGTAAGAGCTGTTTGACAGAGATATGGTCTCACTTGAGAAGTTGTGGTCTCTCCTTCCTTGGAGATTTTTAAGCAGAAATTGGATGGTCATCTGTCATGGATTCTTTACCTGAGATTCTTGCACTGCAAGATGACTCTTGGGGTCTCTTCCAACTCTACAATTCTATGGTCTGTTTTCTAATTCACTTACATATTTATATGGATTAGAGTCAGCTGAAAAGAAGCTTTAAAAGACTTGTGGACAAAATAAGTTCAATTAAATGAATCATTAAAGGTTAATGTGCCTTACAGCAAAGCAGCCAGCTCTGAAACGGAGCAATTCCTGCCTCTGATGATGCGAATGCTCTGCTGAAATATGAAGTGCTAAAATGCACAGAAGCGCCTTTAGTTTTCTAGAAGTCCTGGGTCCCTTTACTTGCTCATTTACTAGCACAGTATTACAGCTACTATGCTTGTTTGCCATTGAAAGGCTTGTTAGAACTGTATTGACTTGCTTGTTGACATTTTAAGTTCTCCCACCATTTTTTGTTTTAATTCTGCATTTAAAACAGCTCTCATGTAGGCTCTAGGGCAGTCTGAAAAGTACTAGGGGGTGAAGTCAAACCATTGCGTTAGCAGCATCCAAGTGACCTCCCCAGGACTCAAGACTTGGGCAGTGTGTCTGGAGGTCCCGAGTTGCCCAGATGACAAGACCTCTCTCTCGGCCTCCTTGATATGATCCAAAGGAAAGCAGAGCAATACATTGGCATGAGCTTGGCTGCAGGAGTTGCCAGATGGAGGCTTGCAAGGCGCTAATCAACTCTCTTAGGGACTCCGCTCGAGATTTGTGTAGGGTTTACTTCTTAGCCTTTTTCCTGCAAGGCAGCAGAAGTTTAGGGTCAGAGTTTTCTTTCGCCTAGATGGGCTACCTTCCCTGGTTGATGAGCCCCACCTGCCCCTTACTTCCCTCCATGGCACGTGCAGAAACTTGACCATTGGACCCACTCTTGATCTCGTGTGCTCCATCTGCCAGAGCCTCTCATCGAGGGTTGGAGACCCACTGGTTCCCCTCACCTGGCTGAGCCAGCCAGTCTAAGCTGTTGCTTTCTGTGTGGCAGTTGTCGCAGGCTAACAGCTTCTAGGAGCCACAGATGGGAGCTGAGTGCAGGGTGGAAGCCAAAGGGAGGCAAAGTACCCCAGAAGGAGCACAACGTGTCCCCCAACAGAGGTACTAACCCTCCCCTACATACTCCCCTTATTACTTCAGTAATAAAATACTGAAGTAGGAAATGCTGTTTTATTATCTAACTTTCCCACTCTCTTCAGTCTTCTGTCCCTCATATTTGTTCCGATCCCAGCATCATAATTGTCAGTTTTGTGATTCTTAAGTTCTTTATGCTAACCATTTTTTCTTTTTAAAAATTACCTATTATAAAGCAACAGGAGAAAACCATATCAGCAAGGAAAAAAGATAAGCTTTTTGTTTGTATAGTTGCTTTTAAAGAACTGAGAAGTGGAAGGGATTTGTGAGTTGCATTTATGTCTGTAGTTTCTGTTGAAGTGGTGTTGCTACAGCATTTGCAGATTCAATCAACGTTATGAATGGCAGCTTCAAATATACAAAAGTTAAGGAATGAATTTTCATGTTGCTTAATTACCTGATTCTTATTGTAAGTTTGCAATGTCTGTGTGTGCTTTACATTGTTAGACCCTGTCCCATCAGCTGATCCAGTGAAACTGGATTGGGCAGCTGACGAAGAATCTATTATAGTCATTTTTGTTCTTTTTAACTGTAGGCAATGTTGGGACGTGGCAATGGGGAATCTTCAAGGAAGAAGGAGGAAGAGGAAGTTCAGAGCAGACACCGATGGATCCCCTTTGGCCGCAAGATCTATGAGTTCTACAATGCACCAATTGTTAAATTTTGGTTCTACACTGTAAGGAGCGACTATCATTTTGTCATCTGTCCCTAATGACACAAATTTGTAAAGGCCCCCCTCATCAGTATGTCTACATTGCCTAAGTGAAGCATTATTGTAATATCTAACTATGTGCAAGTAGATAATGCTTATAAATATTGTAGAGCGTTTGCAGGAAGACACAAACTTTAGCCCTTCTGTGTGTCACTTGATAATTAAGAGAAATTAATGGGATATTTTAAAGAAGCTATGTATCAACATGAACATCTGGAGGACTAATGTGAAAACATTTCTTGAGACTTGTGGTCAATAGTCAACAGTTTAATGTGCTATGCTTCTTCTGTTTTATGTGCCTGAAACATTACAGCACTTTCCTTATCCTCATCCCCTTATTTCGTTTACCCTATTTTGTAAATGTTGTCCTATTGGCATGGGGTTTCCTCCCCTCCCCTCCCCTTTTTTCTTATTTGTGATTAATTGAAAAATGGCTGTAAATAATGTCAGAGGAAAAAATTTATTATATATAATTATGGCCCATATAGATACATTCATTGGTTTAGAGATTAGCGCCTATTGGTATGAAAAGGTGGGGCCTGCAACAAAACATTGCTGTGTGGGGTGTTTCTATTCACATTTCCAAGCACCACATTCCCATCCCAACACATTTGTCTGGTTCTCCACCTTCCCCAGTCAGCCGTCTAAGTCAGTCCTCATCCTCATTAGGCTGTTGCGGGGGGGGGGGTCCCCTCTGAGGGCTTTTTCCTTATAAAAAAAGTATTCTTCTGAAAATTTTGCTGCTTCCGAAACCAGCTGGTACCTCCTTCTTGTGCATGCTTGCTACTTGTTGAGGCTGAAAAAGGACCAGCAGTCAGATAACTGAGATTGCTATTAATCTATATAGACTACTTCCAATATTTGAAGTCTACAGTAGATGCACTGCTATGCCATGTGCTGATTTAGCCATTCAGCTGGGCAGCTGTGAACATGCATCTCCCTGCAGACAAGGAACTGAAGGAGATGTGAAAGCCCTGGCATGAACGAGGAGGCATTTTGTGGCATTCACAAAGAACGTCTGAACCAGAGCATTGGCCTTCTAGCTGGAAATTGCACATGGCTCTTTTGTCTAGAAATAGAAAACTAGTATGGTTGAATTAAGTAACCTAGGTAAGCTGAACATTTATACAGTATCCAGGAAAACTGAGTTTATTTCTTTGCAGATGGCATACGTTGGGTACCTGATGCTGTTCAATTATATTGTGTTGGTGAAGATGGATCGTTGGCCTTCCACACAGGAGTGGATTGTTATCTCGTATATTTTCACAATGGGAATAGAGAAAATGAGAGAGGTAATATATTTAATTGGGGAATTGGCATGGGGGGGGGCACTGTGCTCCCAATCTCATCTCATCTCATCTCCCATGGCTGTTTTCTAAAACAAAAAACACCTTTTGAGATCTCCTGCATTGTATGTCTAGTTGCACTGTGAGATCACAAACTATATTGTTCTGACTAGTACAATTAATATTGACTTAATGCTTTCTATTGTACACGATGATTTATAGAGTAACATCCACACACTCAGACACATGATTCTTAATCCACACTTGAGCTCTTCAGCTTGAAATATGATGCTCAGAATGTACAATGATCACCCTTAAATTGTTTGTTGTACAGTAACAGTGCAGAAAATAATATTCATCACACCCACAAGAGGGCTCTTCAGCATTGAATAAGGCTTCCAAAACTTCAAGAGAGTTGACTTGCGATACTGATGTTCAATTTTCAAATAATCCATTGGATTTTTGCCTATTTCTTATTTAATTTTATTCCAACTGTAAATATTTCGGGGGGGGGGGGAGCTTGTTGATATATAAAAATGACTGTCTAGGGAAGGGTGTGAAATACGAGTGACTTGAGAACATTCTCTGTGAATGTTCTCAAGTCACTGATATTTATATTTCAACAAGCGTTTTTTTCAAAAATTATTTACAAATGGAATAAAATTAAATAAAAAGGAATAGAATAATATATATAAAAATAATAAAGAAGCCAATAATATACATAATAAATAGATGTTAGTGGTTCCATGGATGAATACTCAGAACATGCTCTTTAGAAAATACAGTAAAGATGTTTGTACTAATTTTAAAAAATATATTTTTATTAAAGATTTATTAGTTTACAAAAAGACGTGCATTGTCTCTTTTATCAAGTTGCATTTTCTACAGATCAGTTTCATTTCTTGTGAGACATTAGCGTTGCATGCAGTATTAGGTTAGGAAGAAAAGGGGCGAGGAAGAGGGGGAGGGGAATGGTGAGTGGGGTGGGGTCAGGTGGTAATACTGGACACAGAACTGACCTGCACCTCCATGGACAGCTGTGAGTCCAAAATGACTCCCAGGTCCTTCAGGGGCACAGTTGCCCCATTCAAGACCAGGGGGTCTTCCACACCCGCCCGCCTCCTGTCCTCCAAAAACAGTACTTCTGTCTTGTCAGGATTCAACCTCAATCCATTAGCCGCCATCCATCCTCTAATGTTGGAAGCCATACAGAGTGGCTGGAGCAACCCAGCCAGATGGGCAGGGTACAATTGTTGTTTGTGGCGTGAGCTCCGACACATCTAACTCTAGAGAAATAGGACTACTGCTGCTGCTGCTGCTGCTGCTGCTGCTGCTACTACTACTACTACTACTACTAATAATAATAATAATAATAATATAGTCTGTAAGTCTATGATCCCAAGTAATGCAACTCCCTCATAGGTTAGCATTACAGAGTCCAGAGCACAGCTGCTCACCTGTGTTTCCTGGCCCTTGTTGCTGAATCATGCAATAAGAGGGTTTATCTTATTGTTTGGGTTCTTTAAGAGATGTGAATCCTTGTTCCATGTATAGGGCTCAACATGAAGTAACATGTCTAACATTTCCATCCCTCTTTCTCTAGATATTAATGTCTGAACCTGGGAAGCTGCTGCAAAAAGTGAAAGTGTGGCTCCAAGAGTACTGGAACGTTACTGACCTCATTGCTATTCTCCTATTTTCTGTGGGAATGGTGCTTCGCCTCCAAGATCAGCCGTTTAGGAGCGATGGCCGTGTCATATACTGTGTCAACATCATTTACTGGTATATCCGACTGCTGGACATCTTCGGGGTGAACAAGTATTTGGGGCCATATGTAATGATGATTGGGAAAATGGTAAGAAAGTCTTTCCCATTCTTTCTTTTTGTAATGAATTAACTGAATTAAGGATTAACTGAAAATAAGAGAAGATGATGCTACTTTTAGGCAACCTCCAGGTTTAACACTCAGTCTGCCTCCAGACAATTCAAAACCCTTGTCATTATTCTCCAGGTGCATTGTACCCGGGGCCATGTCTCTTCCGTTCAGTGTAGGAGTCTTTGAGGCTGGGCTTCCAGCATAGATACACAAGTCAAAGGCAATGCATTTTTATTGGTCTATTAAAAAAACTATAGGCTAAAATTATTGTTTTCTATATTGTGTCTCACCTTTCCTTAGAGGGAAAAAAATCCAGAGTTCTGTATATGTATGTTTGAATTACAATTTCAAACAATTTTTTTAACTCTCTTTTTTTAATGGGATTTGGACTTCCACTGTCTACTATTTGTTTGTTTAAAGATTTATATGTTGCCCTTCATCACATGTGAATCCAGCCTACTTCTCCCAGTCCCAACAGCTGAATTAAGGAATTCCTTGAACTGAACTAGCTAGGGCAATGGCAGCTGGGTGACTGTCAGAGCTTTGTCTCTCCAGGGCTCTCTGTCAGCCCCAGCTGACAGTTAGACCTTCAAAGCACCTTGGAAAAGGTTTTGAAGGTGTCATTGATCAACATTTCCTGTGAACCCCTCTTTTGGCCCAGACGTGAATTTATGTGACCTACACCATATATGATCTCAGGTGTGGCAGAGGTAGGAGTGGCTTGGCTAAAATGGTCTGGTAGACAAATGGGGAGCCCAAGCAGGCCTAATGACCTGCCAGACTGAGGGTTGGTCCACACCTGCATGCCCATTACTTAATTCCACTCCTTTGAATACCCAAGAGGTGATGACTCACAGCTGAATGGGTGATCAAACTCCACTGAAAACCTTTGTGAGTGAGGTGGTATGGCCCTGATCTTGATAGAAACACAGAAATAAAAAATAGCTGCCTCTCTTTTTTTTTCTTAAACCTGAAATATGCCAAGCCATTATATATATATATATATATACACGAAATATATATATATCTACGAAATATATATATATCTACGAAAGCATATATATACACACCGTATATATCCCCTATATAACATCGGCAAAAAGAGGTAAACATGAGTACAGACATCAGGTATCCCTAAGAAAAACCTTTGTTACAGCCTTTAAGCTTGACATTGAAGCATTTGAACTTCTGTAGATTCTTGAAAAGTCCAGTTTGTGTCTTTCCACTGCTGGGAGGTTTTTTGATCCAGAGGAAGCTTCCATAAGTGGAAGAAGGAGAAAATGATGTTTGCTGATTCCCTCTTCTCTCTGCAGTCCCCTCTGCCATTCCCAAATCTACTCCAGAAAGTTAGGAGACACTTTAGAAAAGCGGCCAGCAACCTTTTAAAACACATTTACATTTTTGATCACATGCCGTGGACCCTTCTCTTTTGCTCATTTCTCTCCCTTCTGCCCCTGGATCACACAAACACACACACAAGGCAGAAAGAGAGAAAACCCCACAGTAGTATTCATCTGAATCTTGAAAGACACATAGAGCTGAAAGAAGTGGGGAAGAAGGTCAAGTCTTCCAGCATTATGTCCTTGTCAAGGGAGAAAAAATGGCAACGACTGTCACCCACCACCTTTTGCTCAAAGGAGTAGTGAAATGAGGAAGAGATTCAGACAACTCGTTTTATAATAGTTGAGCCCCATCAAATATCTCTGAAATGTGCATTATATGCAGTTTCTCACTTTTCTTACAGCCTTTTGGTTTTCTGCGGAAACATTTCACTTTCTGTGGCATCTTATATTAGGTTGTATCCAAGTGCAGCTTGTTAGAATTCGGGTGTTTGTTACAAAAGTCAGGTACCTGTACCTCCCCCCTCTGCCAAGCGGTGGCAGGAGCCCATGGCACTCACTCAGGGCCTGGGGTCCTTTGGAGAATTGAGAAATGTTGGAGACTGTCGTAGCTTTAAGAAATATAGTTTATTCACCAATTTACACCTTCACTCTGCATGCAAGGAGTCCAAATATTACAGCATCTCAAGAGGGGCTTGTAATTCAGCAGTGCAGCCCTGGAGTCCAAGACATCTCTCCCAGTCAGCCTGCCCAAGATGGATCCCAGTCTTCCTGCTTCTTCTTCCCAGCAACCCTTGCTCATGACTCACTTTTCCTGTCACCCTGTCACTTTTCCAGTTACCCTGGCAACCTTCCAAATACCTGTCTCTGTTCGGGGGGGCCGCTAGGGGCGCCTTGGAAGATGGCGGATATTAACATCTATCCAGCTCGCACGAGGTAATTAGAGGCTGGTTATGGGGAGTAAATCAGTCTCCCTTCATCTCTCCAGGGGGGAGAGATGCAGTTTTCACCCGCTGTTGCCATAAATCACCCCCGAGTTCGGAAGAAGGAGGGGGTGAGGCACTGGGTGCACAACCCTCAGCGGGCCTCGAAACTCCTCCGAAGCTGCTTCCAGGTGCGAAACTAGTTGCGTTACTTAAAAGGAAAAAAAAATGGTGAAAGATAACACACATGCTTCAAGAGAGGCAGGAGGTTCTTATCTGCTAACAATTTTACCACCGAAATGAAGAAGACTGAGACGGAAGATTACATCAAAGTACTACAGACATGGTATGTGGAATGGAATGGAATGCAACAGAACTGAAAGGGGGGGAACAACTTTTTATTTTTTTGCTCTATGTGATTAACTAATAACCCTCCCTCTTAGAAAATCCGTCACAGCAACTAAATGCAAACGGGACTAAAAATGAATTGTGTGGGAATAATATGAACTTAAAGGTTTTACTCTGTGAAGGATTTGGAAAGAAGGAGGGCTCTATTTGTGACGCAGTTAGAATGGAGATGTGATACAAGACCTATGTTGCAGAAGGTTTGGTCTTGGGGAGGGCGAGCCGAAGATTTATTATTTTCGAGGAGATTGCGATCTGGAAGGGGCAGCCCTCCTGGAAAAAGACTAATTTATGATGCAACAGGTCAGGAAAGTTAAAGACCAAGCTTTTAGACTGTATTTCATTGGAATGACAAAATGGTGATTGCTTGCTCAAGCGGAAATGCCTGGACTATTGGATGAGAGTGATTTATGAGAGAGCAGTACAAAGCCCACACAGAAACACAAATAAGACTGGTTTTTTTCAACCCACTTGCGGAGCAACTCGGAGGTGAATGAAAAGGAAAATGAGTAACGACAAGGATTGAGAAGAGGGGACTGGAAATATCATTCTTAAGATAAAAGCTGCACAAATATTCGAGGATTGGACTCCTGCCGATCAAGAAGCATGGGTACCCCCCACAAAAATTTATACATGATATAAAAAGGTAAAGGTAAAGGTACCCCTGCCCGTACGGGCCAGTCTTGCCAGACTCTGGGGTTGTGCGCCCATCTCACTCAAGAGGCCAGGGGCCAGCGCTGTCCGAAGACACTTCCGGGTCACGTGGCCAGTGTGACATCGCTGCTCTGGCGAGCCAGAGCCGCACACGGAAACGCCGTTTACCTTCCCGCTGGTAAGCGGTCCCTATTTATCTACTTGCACCCGGAGGTGCTTTCGAACTGCTAGGTTGGCAGGCGCTGGGACCGAGCAGCGGGAGCGCACCCCGCCGCAGGGATTCGAACTGCCGACCTTTTGATCGGCAAGTCCTAGGCGCTGAGGCTTTAACCCACAGCGCCACCTGCGTCCATACATGATACATGATATGGATTGTTATAATTTGGATTAATTGGTTTGATGTGTTTAATTTGGTAATATGAAACTTAATAAAAATTATTTTAAAAAACAAACAAACACCTGTCTCTGTTCACACCTCAGGGCAGGGGGAAAGGAATTTTCTTGCCTTGCCAATGGCTCTCAATGGCCCCATATTGTTTCTTAATGGCCCTACTTTGGCCAGGTCATTTTGCATAGGCTCGCCCAGGAATCCCCCTGGAGCGTGTGTTCTTCCCTTCATGTCCCAAATAATCGAAATCCTACCATTCATTAATTTCTAGGGTTTGGGGGGGTGCCCCTCCCAAATCTGTAACACCAATTTGATCTTTGTGCTTCATAAACATTTTCACTCACCTTACAGCATGACAAACTAGATATATTTCTCTCTCTCTGTCTCTCTCTTTTTTCTTTTTTTTTCAGATGATAGACATGATGTATTTTGTCATTATTATGTTGGTGGTTCTGATGAGCTTTGGTGTTGCAAGACAGGCGATACTTTTTCCCAATGAGGAGCCTTCCTGGAAACTGGCAAAGAATATTTTTTACATGCCGTATTGGATGATCTATGGGGAAGTGTTTGCAGACCAGATAGACCGTAAGCACGTTTATGATTCTCATACTCCAAAGTCAGGTATCAAACTCCAATCAGGTGATATCTTACCAGATCATTTTTAACACTCTCGATAAATGGCTCAAGATAGAGGACTCAAAACACGACAGGAAAGTATAATGAAAAAATTATGATCATGCCTGCCACTTAAATTGTTAATTTCACAAGGTCATATTAACAACATTTCCTAATAACCATAACTTTGCTAAGCTATGCATTTCCTTTTCAACACATGTAATTCACATTAAAACTAACAAATTTTATTATTCATGATACATTGAATGGTACATCTAAGACATCATGTATATCTACATGATGACCGTGCAATGGTTTTCTACCAGTTTAATAGTCATGGCATCTCCCAAAAGAATCCTGGGAATTGTAGTTTGTGTGAAAATGCTGCAAATTTTTTTAGATGCAAGTTTCCTGGGAAGAGGGAGTGACTCTTAAGCCAATTTAAGGCTGCAGTGTAGATCATGTCAATGTGCTTCATTTCCCCCCATCCCCTAGTTTGCTTCTGGAGCATAAACATGAAACCCAGTTAGCTACTAAACATTCGGTTCTGAAAGTTATTTCTGGATCTTGGGCTGGTTTATGCCAGCTGTAATCTTTTGACCTGCCTGATTGCTGCTATTAACACTCTGAGATACTGGCAAAATATTTATTAGAAGATTATAGGTGTCATCCAACTATTTAAGCAACAAAAGTTGGTTGCCTTGTATATGGTTTAGAGCTGGTGTAGCACATTGGCTAAGAGGAGGTACCTGGTCATATCTTCCTATCTCCACTACAAATTCAGTGGCTGGCCTGAAGGAAGCCACTGCCTTAGCCTCAGTCCTCCCAACTACAGGGTGGATGGTAAGAATCGGGCAGAATTCAATGTCACGCTAAGGCAATGATTCCATCAGTGTAAGCATTTCTGCTTGCCAAATTGAATGCTCCCCCCCCCCGCACTGTTCTGGGAGTTCTCTGGAAGCCCTAGAGCTGATTTGGTGAAGACAGGTGTGGAAAGTCTGGTTGTGGTGATGTGACTCATTGTGCTGTCTCTCACTAATACAACTATTGAGTTGAATCCAGCTGCATTACTTACATTCTATGGTGGCTGTAAGGATTACAACTAGATAATGAATGGGAACAACTTTGAACTCAGGAAAGCACTATGCACAGGTTAAATGTTATTAATGTGTTTCCAATCTAAATGTTTCCATACATTTCTGTTGTCCTAAGAATTCATTTGTCTGGCCATCTGAAAACGCAGAGTTCTGTTTTAATTAATCCTCCTGGTGCCACCCAGGGCAACATGCAAGGGCAGACCAGGCTAGCCTGAGATTGTGCAGCCATTGCAATGCAAGAACAAGACTACGCTTAGCACAGGCATGCTGGAGAAAATTTGCACACCTTTTCTACTTGAATGTTAAAAAAAAAAAAAGGTTAAGGTCCCCTGGACAATTAGATCCAGTCAAAGGTGACTCTGGGGTTGTGGCGCTCATCTCGCTTTCAGGCCAAGGGAGCTGGCGTTTGTCCACAGACAGCTTTCCGGGTCATGTGGTCAACATGACAAAATCGCTTCTGGCACAACAGGACATCGTGACAGAAACCAGAGCGCACGGAAACACCATTTACCTTCCCGCCACTTGAATGTACATGTGGGTGGCATTTCATAATGAGGCCTTGTTCCAGTGGTGGGTCCAGATGATTCCATCTGTACTAATAGATCCTCTGTGACATCCAGGGCCTCCCTGAGGTGAGCCTGGGCTTCTGCAGGGCAGCTCATGGGTTCCTGTAGAATTCAAGAACGTGGATTGTAGCAAGAGGCAGGCTGGTTTCTCCAGTTGTTCATGTCTGGATAAAGTGTAGTCATCAGCTCTGGCATTCATCCTAACCTCCTGCTTCACAATATATCTGCATAATGGAATTTTTGCTAGAAAACCATTATGCTCTTTTTATCCTAATGGTTTTAAATATCTAAACTATCTTTAGAAAAGGGATTTCCTCTTTCAAATTATCCTTCCTCTTTTGTTCTCAAAGATAGCATCGCATGCAAGCAAACAAAAATAGGGATGGCATCCATGCAATTTTCTTCTTGAGTTTGTCTTTCCGTCTTTTTCATATATTGCAAGAATCTTCCTTTTGTGAGTATAAGGGAAGAGTGGGGATAGGGAGAGTCACAAAGTTTGGGGTTTCCTTCAACAAACATCTGCTCCTCTATAAGTGGCCATTTATTGATGTTGTACTAAGGATGTGGCATAGTGCAACACATTCTGCAGAAATTTGCCTGGGGTGTGTGCTTTTTTCTAAAGTGGTGTGCTGATTGTAGTTTAGAACCATGTAAATGGAGAAGGGGCAAGACAAAAGCTGACTGTGGCTGTAAATGTCTTTTAACAGGATGGGAAGTGCTAAAGCCTTACATAGAGATTCAGATAAATCTGTTTTACTGTTGATACTGATTATTTGAACTCTTAAGTAACTGCTGTTACTCATTATTTGAGCTCCTAAGGTGATAACCACATCAGATGCCTCTTACTAACTCTAGTCAGGTTGTGAAACAGCTTGCAACATACTTACCGTATTTTTCGCTCTATAACACGCACCTGACCATAACACGCACATCGTTTTTAGAGGAGGAAAACAAGGGAAAAAACATTCTGAATGAAACAGTGGATGTATCATTTTTGTGCTTCATGCTGTGGCCACAGACATGTGATCTGATGGTGAATTTGGGCTGACCCAATGCAAAAATCCTGAGAATCCCTGTGCATCCATGGTTTGTAACCACGTTTTTGCACCATTGCAGCCCCAGGCAACAGTGGGTGCGTGATTTTTGGGGGGGCAGGCTGTAGCCATGGACATGCTATGTGCTCTGATGGTGAATTTGGGCTGACCCAATGCAAAGATCCTGAGGATCCATGTGGATCCATGGTTTGTAACCACGTTTTTGCACCATTGCAGCCCCAGGCAACAGTGGGTATGTGATTTGGGGGGGGGCAGGCTGTAGCCATGGACATGCTATGTGATCTGATGGTGAATTTGGGGTGACCCAATGCCAAAATCCTGAGAATTCCTGTGGATCCATGCTTTTTAACCACATTTTTGCACCATTGCAGCCCCAGGCAACAGTGGGTGCGTGATTTTGGGGGGGCAGGCTGTAGCCATGGACATGCTATGTGATCTGATGGTGAATTTGGGGTGACCCAATGCCAAAATCCTTAGAATTCCTGTGGATCCATGCTTTTTAACCACATTTTTGCACCATTGCAGCCCCAGACAACAGTGGGTGCGTGATTTTGGGGGGGCAGGCTGTAGCCATGGACATGCTATGTGATCTGATGGTGAATTTGGGGTGACCCAATGCAAAGATCCTGAGGATCCATGCTTTGTAACCACATTTTAAGTGGGGAGGGAAGGAAAAACAAAGAAGGGACATTAGAGGGGTGTGCAGAGAAGCAGCTGGCTAAGAATGCAGGAGAGGGATTTAACGGGAGGGAGGAAAGAAAGGCAAAAGTTTCCTCCCACCCAAGCCAGCCATCTCTCTCTCTCTCTCTCTCTCTCTCTCTCTCCCTCCCTCCCTCCCTCCCTCCTCCTCTCTCTCTCCCTCCCCCCTCTCTCTCTCCCTCCCCCTCCCCCCTCTCTCTCTCCCTTCCCCCCTCTCTCTCCCTCCCCCCCAGCAGCAACGGAGCTTGCCTGGAGGGGAGGGGCTTTCCCTGCTCTTTGTTCCGTTTCAGCAAACACAGCAACGAAACAGAGGCGGGTGGGCAGTAAGACCCTGAGGCAGAATGCAGGAAAGCAGCCGCTTCCTCTTTTCAGGTTTCGCTTCTCCGTGCAGCGTGCAGCGCCGCGATTTGATTTTTGCATGATTTTTCGGCTCCAGGGACCACACATTCGCTCTATAACACGCACAGACATTTCCCCTTCCTTTTTAGAAGAAAAAATCTGCGTGTTATAGAAGGAAAAATACGGTACCTTGGAGAACTTTATAATAGTTTTGAAATAAATAAAATATAAAAACTGAGGATTATTGAGCCCCTGTGCTGTCTTAAACTTATGCATTCAGAAAGGGTGCCCCATGATATTCTTGTAAAGAAGATGGTAAAATGCGTTCTTGACTATGGATTTAACTCAGTGGATTTGTAACTGGCTGACTGACCGAACCCAAAGGGTGCTCATCAATGGTTCTTCTTCATCCTGGAGAAGAGTGACTAGTGGGGTGCCACAGGGTTCTGTCTTGGGCCCGGTCTTATTCAACATCTTTATCAATGACTTGGATGATGGACTCAAGGGCATCCTGATCAAATTTGCAGATGACACCAAACTGGGAGGGGTGGCTAACACCCCAGAGGACAGGATCACACTTCAAAACGACCTTGACAGATTAGAGAACTGGGCCAAAACAAACAAGATGAATTTTAACAGGGAGAAATGTAAAGTATTGCACTTGGGCAAAAAAAAATGAGAGGCACAAATACAAGATGGGTGACACCTGGCTTGAGAGCAGTACATGTGAAAAGGATCTAGGATTTTTGGTTGACCACAAACTTGACATGAGCCAACAGTGTGACGTGGCAGCTAAAAAAGCCAATGCAATTCTGGGCTGCATCAATAGTATAGCATCTAGATCAAGGGAAGTAATAGTGCCATTGTATTCTGCTGTGGTCAGACCTCACCTGGAGTACTGTGTCCAGTTCTGGGCACCACAGTTCAAGAAGGACACTGACAAACTGGAACGTGTCCAGAGGAGGGCAACCAAAATGGTCAAAGGCCTGGAAACGATGCCTTATGAGGAACGGCTAAGGGAGCTGGGCATGTTTAGCCTGGAGAAGAGGAGGTTAAGGGGTGATATGATAGCCATGTTCAAATATATAAAAGGATGTCACATAGAGGAGGGAGAAAGGTTGTTTTCTTCTGCTCCAGAGAAGCGGACACGGAGCAATGGATCCAAACTACAAGAAAGAAGATTCCACCTAAACATTAGGAAGAACTTCCTGACAGTAAGAGCTGTTCGACAGTGGAATTTGCTGCCAAGGGGTGTGGTGGAGTCTCCTTCTTTGGAGGTCTTTAAGCAGAGGCTTGACAACCATATGTCAGGAATGCTCTGATGGTGTTTCCTGCTTGGCAGGGGGTTGGACTCGATGGCCCTTGTGGTCTCTTCCAACTCTATGATTCTATGGAAAACAGAGTTTGCCAGCTCTTGTGTTAATCAAACATTTGAAAGGATCTGTTAAATCTCCATGAGCATCCAGTGCAGGGATGCCATCTCGCTCTCGCTATTGCAGGTGCCCGTCATTGTCATGTCGGCTCCTCCAAAAACGCAGTGGACGTTGCGCATCATGCGTATGACATCACATGCACTATGTGCAGGCATGTGCACGAGACGTTGATGGCGGCCAGTGGTGGTGGCTCCTCTTCCTCTCCACAGCCAACAAGGCCCCCTTTTCTGTAGGGAGGGGCTCAGACTCGGAGGCAGAGAGACCACCCCCCACCCGGAAAAGGGTGCCTCCCTCTCTGACTGCAGAGGGTGGAGCTGGACCATTCTCTCTCGGAGGCAGCACTGCAGAGCCTGGCTGGCTGGCTGGCTGGCTGGCTGCCTCTCCCCAGCTTTGCTCATTGACCTTGTGGGTGCCTGGCCCCTACAACTATATATATATATATATATATATATATATATATATATATATATATACACACACACACACACACACACACATGGCCCGCTGGAGTTGGCTCCTATGATCGAGTGTTTATGTTACTGAGATTGATTTCTGCACAAAACAGACTTTAAAAGTGAAAAACAAAGAGGAAATGTCTACCACATTCAGAGAGTAATTTTAGGCAGGTAAAAGTCTGGATCTGCCTGAGAGAGAAGAAATCTGGGCTGGAGAATATGATCCCTTACGAGAACCTCCTCCTGAGCTCCTTCAGCTGTTCTTATGCAGGGACGTGAGTCTAGCACTGCAGTCTGCTGTCAAACATGCTGTGATTTCTCATCTATGACAATGCAATATTGTCTCTAAAACATGTAGCACATGCAGAATCATAGAATCATAGAGTTGGAAGAGACCACAAGGGCCATTGAGTCCAACCCCCTGCCAAGCAGGAAACACCATCAGAGCATTCCTTTTTTTTTTTAATAAATTTTTATTAGGGGTTTTTACAAAATAAAGTACAAAGATAAACAACCTTTCTTTTATCTCAACAGAGTTTCATGACTTCTTTAGACTTCCTCACATCTCCCGCTGCCATTTTCATCATCATAAATTTTTCCCAGCAATTTATCATCTAATTTGCAAATTTTATAACCACTTATTTAAATATATTCCTCTGTAAATTAATTTCTCTTAATCTCACTTTACATCCCATTTCGATCCGATTTTGTGGTGGCCAATTATTTATGATCAAACATCCTACTTAACTTTCCACCAAATCACAATATTTTTGTAAATAAGTCTTAAATTTCCTCCAATCTTCTTCAACCCTCTCTTCTCCCAGGTCTCGAATTCTGCCAGTCATCTCAGCCAGTTGCATATAGTCCATCAGCTGCATCTGCCATTCTTCCAGAGTGGGTAGATCTTGAGTTTTCCACTTCTTGGCGATAAGTATCCTTGCTGCTGCTGTTGCGTACAAAAAGAATGTTCGGTCCTTCTTTGGCACCATCTGGCCGACAATGCCCAGGAGGAAGGCCTCTGGTTTCTTAAGGAAGGTATACTTAAATACCTTTTTCAGCTCATTATATATCATTTCCCAGAAGACCTTCACCCTGGGACAAGTCCACCAGAGGTGAAAGAATGTTCCTTCATTTTCCTTACATTTCCAACATTTATTGTCTGGCACATGGCATATTTTGGCTAGTTTAACTGGGGTCATGTACCACCTATATATCATTTTCATTACATTTTCCTTCAGAGCATTACATGCCGTGAAGTTCATCCCCGTGGTCCACAACCTTTCCCAATCCTCAAACATAATATTATGCCCAATATCCTGTGCCCACTTTATCATGGCCGACTTAACCATTTCATCTTGTGTATTCCATTTCAACAGCAAGTTATACATTCTTGAGAGTACTTTAGTCTTAGGTTCTAACAATTCTGTTTCCAACTTCGATTTCTCCACCTGGAATCCTAACTTTTTATCCTTTTTAAAAATTTCTTGAATCTGAGCGTAATGTAACCAGTCTCGCACTTTGTCTTTCATTTTTTCCAAACTCTGCAATTTCCAATTGTTGCCCTCTTTCTCTATTATTTCCCAATATTTCGGCCATTTGGCCTCCATATTGGGTCTTTTTCGGGCCTTAGCCTCCAGAGGTGATAGCCATCTTGGAGTTTTATTTTCCAATAGGTCTTTGTATTTTGTCCAGACATTAAACACTGCTTTCCTGACAATATGGTTCTTAAAGGCCTTATTGATCTTAACTTTGTCATACCATAAGTATGCATGCCAGCCAAATGCATTGTTAAAACCTTCTAAATCTAACACATCAGTGTCCTCTAGAAGTAGCCAGTCTTTTAGCCAGCAGAAAGCTGCGGCTTCGTAGTACAACCTTAGAGCATTCCATCAGAGCATTCCTGACATATGGTTGTCAAGAAGAACAACCCATGGCTGGTTAAACCACACAACGTTACATGTTATTTCTCTGAAATGTTTGTTTTTGCACTATTTGGAAATGTATATTCTCCACTCTGGCCTAAGCTAAATCAGCCACAGTTGACTCTTTACACTGGAGTGTTTGTACTTTCTCAAATGTCAGCCAAGCACCAGCCTACAAGCTCAACACGCTCTTTAGAGCCATCAGACATTACAATATTTTGGTTTCTCTTTCTTTCTTGCATTTTCTATCACTTCTTTGCTAGCCATAAATTCTGGGTTCATTGAGAAATCCATGTTTCTTAGGCCTGTACTATATAAAAAATTCACTGAATTTGAGAAATATACAAATACTACATTTGTTTTGTTTGTATAGTTTTGTTTGGGTTTTTTATTTTGTTACTTTGCATTGTTCTGTGAAGCATGGCTGCAGGCTGGCCAGGTTAGCGCATGGGGGCATCAGCTGGCAGCCTCTCCATGCCACAGATGTGCCCCATGTTCGTCTTAACCTCTGTGAAGCAATGCATAGTGATTTACAAACTGGCTGCATGTTCTCTGTGGTTTTTGTGGTGGTGAAGTGTCCATAAATAAATGCCTGAATTCTTTTTGAATGGGGAAGAAATGGAATGTGCATGGATATTGTAGACTGTGCAGTTGGGATTGGGAATGAAATGTATTTGTTGAGGAGGTGCATTCATAATTATTTGACACAGGAGTCATTTTTATTATTATTTGAGGCCCACTGAATTTCTCTGGCCCTCTTGCTAAACCTCTAATCATTTTCCCTAGAATGTGTTTATGCTGCTAAACAGGAGGCAATGTCCTTCTCTCACACATGGACTGAGTCAAATGAGAAATGGATTTTAGAGCAATGATTTACAAATGAGCAAATTTCAAAACCCACATGCAAAACACATCTTTTTTAAAAAAAACAAGTTCTGTGTCATGACTGTTGTAATCATATTGGAGAAATAATAACAACAACAACAACAACAACAACAACAACAACAACAACAACAACAATTTTTATTTATGCCCCGCCCTCCCTGGCCAGAGCCGGGCCAAGGGCAGCTAACACCAGTAAAATTACAGTAAAATCATAATGTGGGGGGGAGACCCAATTTTTTACAGGTTTTTTACAGGTTACAATGCAATTTAAAATGCAGCCTCCTTTTAATAAAAGCCCATAGATCAAAACCATAAGGGGAGGGAAACATAAGGGTCAGACTGAGTCCAAACCAAAGGCCAGGCTGAGCAGCTCTGTCTAGCAGGCCCTGCGGAAAGATGTCAAGTCCCGCAGGGCCCTAGTCTCTTGTGGGAGAGCGTTCCACCAAGTTGGGGCCACTACTGAAAAGGCCCTGGCCCTAGCTGAGCCCAATCTAACCACCTTGCGATTTGGGACCTCCAAAATGTTGTCATTTGTGGACCTTAAGGTCCTCCGTGGGGCAAACCAGGAGAGGCGGTCCCAAAGGTACGTGGGTCTTAGGCCACATAGGGCTTTAAAAATCAAAACCAGCACCTTAAACCTGACCCTGTACTCCACCAGGAGCCAGTGCAGTTGGTAAAGCACTCGATGAATGTGATCCCGCGGCAAGGACCCCGTAAGGAGCCTCGCCGCAGCATTCTGCACCCGCTGGAGTTTGGGTGCTGTGGCCTGAAGCAGTCATACTCTCTTGGCTCTCCAGTGACCAGAGACAGAGGATCTGAGAGGAAGCTACACAAAGAACATGGAGGAGGCCAAGAAAAATTAGCATCACAAAAAGATGATAAACACGGGAGATAGAGGATGTAGACAAGGACTGAAAATATGCCACTGTGAGCAGAACCAAGCAGAAACAGTTTTCCAGTGTTCCCTCACTTTCATAATTTTTTATCCAACTAGCATTTTATCTGTGGGCTGCAAATTTACATGAGTACCTAGTCCAGAGCATGGGATAAAATTCAGAAATGCAAAAATGCATAGGATGTCTTCCCAAACAGAAACTTCACTGATTTATACCATGCAGGTGATCATGGCAAACAAGTTTTGATGAACTCTGAGGCCTTTCATCCCTCTCATTCCTCCCTCTCTCTCTCAATTCTCTTCTGAAATAGTCATGATGGAAATGGGAGCAACATGACTGTTATTCCAGACTGGTTAAACCAAAACACTTTTGTCTTTGCTTTGCCCATCACAGTCTCTGGGTCCACACACTGCCAGCCTGTGTCCCCCAACAGATGACACCTGACAGAATGTGGCCCACCAATGTGACCCCTTCAGTAAAACAAAGACCCCCATACTATTCTTACAAGGAATCTGGTAAAATGTGGGTTGAATGAGGTAACTGTTAGGTGGATTTGTAGCTGGTTGACTGATTAAACTCAAAGAGTGCTCTATAATGGTTCCTCATCATCCTGGAAAAAAGTGACAAGTGGGGTGCCACAGGGTTCTGTCCTGGGCCCGTTGTTGTTCAACGTCTATATAAATGATTTGGATGAAGGAATTGAGGCGATGCTCATCAAATGTGCAGATGACACCAGACTTGGGCACAGAGGCGAAGCTACCTGCTCTGGCACCCAGAGTGGCACAGGAGTGGGGCTGGCCAGCTCACGGGGGCAGGGCCAGCTGCATGCCCAGCGAGCGTCCATAACCACCCACCGCCTGCACGGTGAGCATCAGGGGGACACCGCTAGCCTCCCGCTGCCCACGCGGTGAGCATTGGGGGAGGGGCGCTGCTAGCCTCTCACACCCCCTTCCTCTACCAGTGCTTGGGAGTGGGAGCTAATGCTGCAGAAGACAGAATCAGAACTTAAAATGACCTTAACAGGTTGGAGAACTGGGCGCAAGCTAACAAAATGAATTACAATAGGGACAAATGGAAGGTTTTGTACTTAGGCAAGTAGAACCAGATGCACAAATATAAGATGGGGAACACCTGGCTCACTAGCAGTACATGTGAAAAGGATCTAGGGGTCTTGGTGGACCTCAAGCTTAACATGAGTCAGCAGTGTGGTGCAGCAGCAAAAAAAGCTAATGCTATTCTAGGCTGCATCAACAGAAGTCTAGTGTCCAGATCAAGGAAGCTCATAGTCCCACTCTATTCTGCCTTGGTCAGAGCACACCTAGAATACTGTGTCTAATTCTGGGCGCTGCAATTAGGATATTGACAAGCTGTAACATGTGCAGAGGAGGGCAACCGAGATGATCAAGGGTCTGGAAACGAAGGCTTATGAGGAGTGCTTGATGGAGCTGAGTATGTTTAACCTGGAAAAGGAGAGGAGATAGGATAGCCATCTTCAAGTATCTGACCCATGGAAGAGGGAGCAAGCTTGTTTTCTCCTGCTCTGAAGAGTAGGATTCAAGCTTATAAGAAAGCAGATTGTGACTAAACATCAGGAAGAGCTGTTTGACAGGGGAACGGTCTCCCTCGGTGTTAAATTGTGGGTGGAAATATCAGACACAGCAATTCTTCAAACAGCTCTTGTTTATTCACAGGCCAGAACAGAACTGGGCTGAAGGGTTCAGCCAGCCTGCTCACCATATAGAGCTCAACTACAAAGCAACAGTAACAACTTTCTGTACATATCCAATCACTGAACGTCAGTTCCAATTCCTTATTTGCATATGCGGACCTGAGTAAAAACTATCTACAGTATCCCCTGGTGGCCCAGGGTGAGAACTTCAGTACATAACACCCGGGACATTGTGGTCTCTCCTTCCTTGGAGGTTTTTAAGCAGAGGTTGGATGGGCATCTGTCCTGGATGCTTTAGTTGAGATTCCTGCATTGCAGGGGTTGGAGTGGATGATCCTTGGGGTCCCTTCTCAAACACAAAGTTAAGGCCTGCTAAAGGAATGAAAAGAAAAGAGCCAGGACACCTATTAAAATCTGAAGAGGACGGCAGAAAAGGAGAGGCCTATCTGGCTGTCTATATGCTATACATTAAAAGGACATAAAGCACATTTCACCCCCCAAAAAAATTATCATGGGAACTGTAGTTTACCCTTCAGAGAGCTATAATTCGCAGCACCCTTAACAAACTACAGTTCCCAGAATTCTCGGGGGAAGGAGAATGTTCTTTAAATGTATGATGTGCACACAGCCTTACTTATTAATTGCTCTGGACTGAAAAATTATTTCTATGCTGGTGAACTTTGTTCAACAGAATTAATTCAATTTTTAATTTTCTGTAAGAGGCTACCTATTCAAAAGGATCCCAGAGAAATCTTCCTTGACTAACAGTCAATTCAAGTGAAGGTTAAACAGAGGGCGGGGAGAAAGACTGAACATATCCAAAGTTTGCACTTCTCTCGGTCATCCATTTTCATGACAGGCTTTTGATATAGAATTCTTCTTAGACTTTTAATTTGCATCAATGAAGCTTTGGATTCATTCACAGTACTTTGTTGACTTCTTGGTGTTCGGGGCACCATCTGGGGGGGCTGAGGGGCCGGGGCGCATGGGACCGCTCCCTCAATCACAGATTATAAGAATTATGACTCCAAAGTTCTATAAATTCAGAGCCTCCCGTGAGTGGCTGTGCAGTGGGGCAGAGCTAAGGCACCGTCCTCTCCACTGCCTCCCCACCGCTTCCAGATTTTGGCATTGCATGGGGCGCCATTGAAATTTGAGATGCCAAGGTCTGCCAGTGCAGCTGACCAAGCTGTAATTGTAACTCTATTTGTTGATGTCAGGTCACATGTGGAATACTTATTTTCAAGTCTAATTTTGAAATCCTGATAAGCCATTGTCCAAGTTTGCTTGAAACAAGCTTCAGAAAAACTAAGAATGCAGGGTGTGAACAACCTGCTTCCGAGAGCCCCAATGTAAAATCACAGAAGGGTTGCATTGGAAGGGACCCCCAGGGTCATCTAGCCCAACTTTCTGCAATGTAGGAATCCTGCCCACAGCTGTCCTGGGTGGGCTTGGACCACCAACATTCTGGTTAGCAGCCACAGAGACGCATACTTCAGACTAAATTGTATTCATGCGGCAAAAGCAGCAAACAACTTTTCATTAACCTTTTCTAAAGCAGGTTTTAAAAGCTATCATCCTGATATATAACAGCCATTTGAAGCTCTAAAGGAGCAACTGGGGCAGTGGAATGGTATGACAGAGCCACCCTCCTGACAGGGCAGGGGCAGAGTGGGCAGGGTGTGTGGGCACCATTCAGCACTCCTGATCTATCTCTACAGCCCCAGGAGCTCACGGTCCCCTTGCTCTGCCCTCACGCTGCCCATGTGTGCTGCAGCACCCCTGGCCTGGGATGGCCGCTCCGCAGCACTGCCAAACCACTCCTGGCGTTCTAGGGCTCTCAGCACATGGGCCTTGCCCTGGTCTCCCCTTTGACATCTATTCCTTCCTTGCTCTTCGGCTTATTAAGATGCAGTGAAGCTGTCTTCCCCGCTCCCACCGCTTTGAGATATTTTGACAATCACGATATATACAGTGGTACCTCAGGTTAAGTACTTAATTCGTTCTGGAGGTCGGTTCTTAACCTGAAACTGTTCTTAACCTGAAGCACCACTTAAGCTAATGGGGCCTCCTGCTGCCGCCACGCCACTGCTGCGCGATTTCTGTTCTTATCCTGAAGCAAAGTTCTTAACCCGAGGTACTATTTCTGGGTTAGTGGAGTCTGTAACCTGAAGCGTATGCAACCTGAGGTACCACTGTATAATGTTTATGTGTGAAATAAATAATGTGCCCTTGTAATCCCATATGTGCACCGAGCAGCTTCCTCCAGCTGGGCTTGGAGGTGATGAAAAACAATAGAAGAGTGAGTTGACAGCAGGAGACTGTGATTGAATGCTGGGTGGAGTCATAGTGAGTGACAGGAGGAAGGTGTCTGTTGGGAATGACAGTTGAAGAGGAGTTGAGAGAGAGAGAGTTGAGGGAGAAGGTGAGGGAGAGAATGAAAGCACAGTTTAAACATTTAGGATAGCTCTGGAAAGGAGAGTTGGTGAAGGAGGGTATCAGAGCTCTTATTTACTCATCTGTATTTGTTCTGAATGCTATGTTTCCTTGATCAATATATATCTAGTATTTTAACTTTCCACTTGCAGTGGGTTATAAGCTCAGGAGATCTCTCCCCATGTGCCTTGTGCCGGCTGGTGCCGGCTGAGCAGTGTGACACATCTGGCTTCCAGGTACCACTTACCGGGGGCGGGGGGAGGTGCAGCTGGGGAGCCAATCTGACCCTCCAGCTGCCGCACCATCACTGCCCTGAGCTTTCTGTGTCTTTCCCCTCTCAGCAAGTGGCAGCGACCAACACTGTTTTGCTGAAGTGTGTGGGCAAAATCAGGCCAGGCAAATACAGCCCTCCAGGCATCACTGTCCAGCCCTTGGGACTATCTGCGGGTCCTGCTTCCTCCCCAGGATACCTTCCCCAGGTGTTTTTGCTGTGTGGAATGTGTCCTTGGCCTCTGAGAGTCTTCCTAGTCTCTGAGATGCCGTAACAGAAGGTTTTGTGAGGACCATTACACCTGGACTTGGGAGGTTAGGTGAGGGGTTGGCCTAGTGACCTCTGGGAACAAAGTGTCTTATAGAGAAATCCAGGAACACCAGAAGTAGCTTTAAAAATGTTGAGTAAAACCATATGGCAAACTGCAACTGCCAGAATTCCTCTTACGTACAGATTAAACAGGGGAACTGGAGTCGATTCTGCTAGATGTATTTCTCATCTCACAAGCTTCTTAGGCCTTGGTCTCTTCACTTGGTTGTGCTATATTGAGGCTTTTTGGCCAAACTAATCTGGAGGAGGGCTGGTTATACAGAGGAACCTGCCTGAAGAAGTAGATTGCTCTAAACAACTTAGACATACCATATTATGATCCTGTCATTTTTCGTCTGTGATGGACTGTTGTAACTGCTGTTCTACTGACAGCCTATAAGGAGTTGTCATCGCCACCCAAAGTAATGATCCCAGCTAACACACATAGCTCATATTCATCTTCCCTCCACCATCATTTCTAGGGATACTCTCTGCAGACCAGAATTAAAATAACATGTCAATAAAATTTCTATGATGCTTCTGTGTTTCTTACTTTTCCTTTTTATATATGTTATTTTTATTGGTTTTCCAAATTATTAGAGATTAAACCAAATTAATTTAATTTAATACAATTTCTTTTTTAAAAAAAACCAGGTTTCCCACTCCTGTCGCAAACATATGTCCACCACTTCCTCTTGTAGGCACTTCATCTGTTCTTTAATATCCACTTAATCCTTCTCTTGATGTTAGTCCATTCTCACAGCTGACCATTATTCTTTCCTTACATACAGCACCTCTGTTGTTTCTCATAAATATAAAATCCATTTGACGGGTTTAGTCCTTCATAAACGTTGTTCTCGGACCTGGTGTGTTGGGAGAGTTAGTTGCTATATTCCTTAGTTCAGTTCACTGCAGTAAACAAGGTCAGTTCACACTCCATATTCCTTCCGCTGTTCACCAACTTGTGTACAGGCTGCAGCTATAAATAACTCCCAGATAACATGCCCAGTCTCTTCCATTGAAATTCCACTCTGGGGTTCTTCCTTGACACACAGCTAAAGACAAAGTCTTCTCTCAAATATAGCCTCTTGCCAGATTTAATTAGCAGCCACTCATCTTCTTACTCTGCATTGCGCTTTATTTCCCTATAATAATTTTTATTGGTTTTACACATAATTACATTGCGTAACCTGATATTATCTTATTATATCTTTTTGGCTCACCTGAGCCTAATGACTTCCCTCCCTCGCTCCTAATGGTTTACAAAATTAAATTTTGCATCTTTGCATTTCACTACTTTTCCTATTCTTGTTATATCATTACTTAAAATATTAAATTACTCATTCTGAATAGGTAGTAATTTCATCTTACAAATCTTCTGATAACCCTGCTAGTGATGTTAATTGCTTACAGATGTCTTTCAAATATAATATAAATTTATTCCAGTCTTTTAGGAATGCTTGATCTCGCTGGTTCGGGATTCTTCCTGTCAGTTTTGCTAGTTCTGCAAAGTCCATCAATTTCATCTGCCACTCTTCTTTTGATGGTACTTCATGATGTTTCCATTTTGGGGCTAACAAAATTCTGGGCGCAGAACAATTTTTCATCTTGTCTTGGTATCTTTTACCCACTATACCCAATAAAAAAAAGTTTCTGGTTTTTACTCTGCATTGCTCCCTCACACTCCAGTCCAAAGATAATTTTAAATAAAGTCCATTCAACCTCGATTGATGGGGGGGGCATAATAAAACCTTGTTAAATTCCTTCTCGAGCATAAATCAAAAGCTTCCCCCCTCTTTTCTTTGGTGCCAGACAGAATAACAGAATAACAGCCACGGCTACACACATCTCTTTCATTTTGCAGGGCAGGACAAGAAAAAAAAAGATTTGGAAACCAAATGAAAGCACAAAGCACTTTATGCGCCCCCTTCCTTCCCGGTTTTAAGGGTTTTCAAGCTTCAGAAAAATCAAATACCTTCAAAGATCCAAACCCAGTCCTTTTTGCAGATGATTGATTGCAGCCCGTTATCATATGTCATTTCAGGAGACCTCTTGATTAATGCCAATATTCCAAATTAATGAGGAACCAATCACAAATCATGCCGGAGACAGAGGTTCATACCCATTCTGCCTTTAAGTTGGCAAACACGGCCTTAATTGGGGTGCAGTGAACTCCCCGGACCCCATGGGGGAACATGGTCAGGATTTTTGCCTCCTAAATCCTGGCTTTCCCTGCCTGAACTTCCCCTCTGCCCCAAAGGGCAGTGGAGACCTACTGCCATGAATCGTGAGGTCAGGCGGAAACCTTCTTTCTTACTTTTCCATCCGGCGCTGGTCAAATGATCTCTTTGCTTACTTCTTTTGAGGAGCTCTGCTACACTATCCATATATTACCAAAATCAAAAAAATTATAGCAGAACAAAAACATATTTTAATCAGTTCATGTCCATAATTTACTGAATGCTGTTTTAGAACATGCAGTAAACATCTTGAAACAAAAGGAAATGCCAGGGAAAGCTGCTCCTTCAGAAGACTTCTTGTATTTCTCAGCAAACTGCTTTAAAGAACCCACCTTAAACTGAAAACAGTGGCAGCATTAAGATAAAATCAACAGTGAGATTAATAACTGAATGACGTAAACTGGAGAATTGACTAAAATGGTTATAGTAAAATATGCAGGAATGATAGATAAGTAAAAAGAAGTATGGAAGGAGAAGAAGGGAAGTCAACAGACATATGGTATTGTGTAAAATGTTTACTTTGAGATGTATAAATGGGAAATCTAATAATATATAGAACCTACCTTAAAGAAACAAATTTCAATAGCCATAGGAGTGGATATTCTCTGGAAGATTTGCAGATTTTATCTCAGTGAATGATCGGAGAGTGAATGCTCCTGTGCTTTTTAAACTTTTGATGGTGCCTTTAAAAATTTGATAACTTCTGTTAAGGTTTTGAAAACTGGGATTCTTTTTAATCCCCCTCCTCCCTTGTTTCTTCCCAGCTCCTTGTGGTCAGAATGAAACCAGAGAGGATGGGAAAATAATCCAGCTGCCTCCCTGCAAAACAGGAGCATGGATCGTTCCTGCCATCATGGCTTGCTACCTCTTGGTTGCAAACATCCTTCTGGTGAACCTCCTCATCGCCGTTTTTAAGTGAGTGTCTATTGTTTTAAAATTCAGTGACTGTAGTAAATGTTTCAGGAACTTTTGATGCTCAAGTTTGGAATTTCTAAGATGGGGTTATAGTGATAGTGTTGGTAGTGCATTTACATGGTTAACAGCTCATATTACTTGCTCAGTGCATTTACATGGTTAACAGCTCAGATCAGGAGAATGTAAACTCACAAAGTGGTAAAAATATAATGAATTATCTTTTGTTTTTTAATAGTTCAGAGAGTTCTCTTCTGGTCAGAAACAGGGATCTGACCTAGCAACCTTCCACGTGGATAACTAGATAAGATGCAGGAGACATAGGAAATATGTATCTTCCCATTTTATTGTATTTTACAACTTCCTTAGAACCCCAAATTGCTTCGAATTTCATCAAATCAGCTGAATACACAGGAAACCGCCTGGTATTAAGTTAGACTCCTCGTCTATCTACGTCAGATTTTACAGTGAGGGGCATCCGTTCTCCAGAGTTCCAGGCAGAGGTCTCCCCCTCTGTACTCCAAGCCTGAGCTGCTGCTCTTCTCCCGCTAGCCATTTTTCTGGTCAAAATTGCCTCCCCAGCTGCTTTTCCTTTCCGTGGGGGATACAAAAAGCAACTGAGGGATATTCTGGTGGGCAGGAGATGGCTTCCTAGGAAGAGACTGAGCCTGCCCCCTTCCTGCACCACTCTGGTCAGTTTGGAGCTGCCTTGGGGCTACGTTAAAGAAAAATATCAGGAGCCACTTCATGGGGGGAGATGAGGACTGGTTTCTAGGAGGAAGCTAAAATCCTCACTGCTCATGTACAGTGCATGTTATGAGCCAAAGTGCCCCCCACCCGCATAGCCCAGGGGAACCCAGCCAGATGGGTGGGGTATAAATATTACTATTACTATTACTAGGCTGCTTGCATCCAGGACCAGCAACAGCATCCTTGGGCTTCTTTCAGAGCCCCACACCAGCCAAGAGCATGAACCAGTGTTGACCCCAGTTCATGACCATGAGCTGCCATTTCCCACAATGCACCAGAATGATACACTCTATTTAAATTGCCCCTTGTTGCCACCTGTCGCTGCTGCCTGGACCCATGGAGGGCATTTAGCTGAGGGCCCCTCAAACCTGGAAGCAGCTCAGCTTACTCTGTAAACTTTGTGGACTAGGCAATAATGGACCTCTTAAGAACTGTTGCACTGCTGTTTTGTGAGTTTTTTACTTGTCCCAGAATTGGTGGTCCGGGAGCATTAGTGCTCTGCTCTTTCCAACACTGCTGAGCATGATGGTGGCACATGTGGGAAGAGCCCATGCTGTGGCCCCTTTCCATGCCAGGTTTATCTCATTTTTCTGAGAGCTCTTGAGTGAGCTTCTCCTATAAGCTCCAAGCTTCCTGTGTTATTTTGGGAACATGACAGCTAGGAGTAATGTTGCTGTTGTCCTCACCAGATAATGTAAAAAAACAGTTTAATGTGGCAAAAAGAATGTCTTTGAAGTGGGTGGCCTAACAGTTGTATTTGAGAAGCTTTAGGTATACAACAAGTTTTTGTTTCTGTTGCCTCATCATGAAATTACTTTTGTAGATGTAGCCCTAAGATTCTTTTAAAGTATGAAACTAACATTATAACATGTGAATAAAGCGAACAAGTGTTTTAAAAGGCCACTATTCTGGTACATCTACCAGAGAGCCATGAGTAGCTGCAGATCCCTGCTGAGTATACACTCATGTCTGTGTAATGTATGGAATGGCCCCTATATTGCATGTGAAATTTTAGATGGTAGTTCTGTTTATCAGAAGGCATTTTCTTCCTCTCCTTCTGCTTCAGCAACACCTTTTTTGAAGTTAAATCGATATCTAACCAAGTATGGAAGTTTCAGCGGTATCAGCTTATTATGACATTCCATGAAAGACCAGTCTTGCCCCCTCCGCTCATCATCTTCAGTCACATGACTATGATATTTCAGCACATATGCTGTCGATGGCGGAAGCATGATAGCGACCCTGATGAAACGGACTATGGACTGAGTAAGTTTAATTCATCTTCTCCGTCATAGATACAATAAACATATGGAAAATATACTCAGCTCTGCTTAGTTGTCTTGATTTGGAGAGCAGTCAAGAATCATAGCAAGGGCATTAGCACTTCATTTGTTTTATATACCTTCGTTTGATGTACTTTCCCTTCCCATGCACTAGGAGCTGTAAAATGCCACCTTCGTCCTTCCTTCCTTCCTTCCTTCCTTCCTTCCTTCCTTCCTTCCTTCCTTCCTGTTAGAAATTGCTCTTAATTCAGTTAGCATCACAGGGCAATTCACAATAAAATCACAAAAATACTACCCATAACCCATAGCTATTAGCTATAGATAAACCAGAAGTTTACAATTTCTGGTGTTAATAGATGCCAAAAACAACACAAAGTTTGAGCAAAGAGGTGCATCTTGAGTTGGCAACAAAAACTGATGCACTTCTAAGATCCACAGACAGGATTCCACCACCATAGAGAAGGCCCTATCTGGAGTGATTGCATGACAGGACACACCCATTGGCAGGATCACAAAAGGGCATATTCTGCAGTTTGTAGGGCTGGCAGCCATAGAAATATACAAAGTCAGGTTATCTGTCCATCTGGTTCAATAATGTATACTCTGACTAGCAGCAGCTCTCCAGGGTTTCTAAAAGAAAATATTTTCCATCACCTGGTACCTGATCCATTAAACTGGAGATGGCAGGCATTGAACTGGGAGCTTTTTGCATGAAAAGCATGGGATCTGCCAGTGAAGCATGGTGTCTCTCCTGATCCAAATGGTGGCTTAGTAGCAATATATAAAACAGTCAAATAAAAAAGCAATAAAACTATGTAAACAAAAGCAGCAATAGGATGACAGTTCGTTGAGCAAAAGTTCATATTGGCTATCTCAAATGCTCCCTGAAACAAGTCTCAATTAGTCTTGCAAGACCCAGCTGGGAGAGAGCTATGCAAGCTGCGCAATGTAGGTGCCACTGCTGAGAAGGCTGTGTCCCACACAGCAGCCTACTGCATGGAAGACCCAGAACGGTCTCCAAAGATCGCTTCAGTGCATACGTATATGGTGTTGAATAGGAGATGGTCCTTCAGATATCCTGGTGCCAGACCATTAGAGCTTTAAATGTAAAAAACAGAACTTCAGCCCATTGCATTTTAGAACTCTTGCCTGACTAGTGCATTTTGGGCCAGTTGCAATCTCCAAATACTTTTCAATGGCATGCCACACATTAGAGTGAGTATAATCGCCTTTGAAATGCATCAATGCAGGAGAAGGTCTTCTTTGTCACTTTGCCCTGGCTTTCAAACTCCCTACCTAAGGACTCCTCTTTGGGGACCTTTTGCCATTGCACCAAAACCTTCTTTTTTGGCAGGAATGTGACTACCGGAGCTAGATGTTGCCAAGGCCCTTTGTGGCTCTGTCACACTAGTAGGGTAGCCAAAGGACCCTGACTAGTGGGGAAACGGGCATCACAGTCCTCAACTGCTCAGGTCTTTCTTTACACAGCTGCTTTTGTGTGCAGTAATAATCAGCTGAGAGCAAGGAGAGCCAATTTGGTGCCCTTCAAATGTTGCTGGATTACAGTTTCCATCAGAGGCAATAATGATTTTATTATTTATATCCCGCCCATCTGGCTGGGTATCCCCAGCCACTCTAGGTGGCTCCCAACAGAGAACTAAAAACAGAATAAAACTTCAAACATTAAAAACTTCCCTGAACAGGTGCCAACTCCTGGGGGCCAAACCCTTTTGGGGGCACCAATATTTGTTGTGGGGCACTCCCAAAGTTCAAAAAGCTTGTAAGAGACACTCGTGACATCACACACACACCATCTCCCTCACAAGATGGCGCCTCTGGTTTCCCTAGTTCCTGGTCAGAGCTGGAGCCCTACAACCTCTGGAAACTAAAAGGTTGGCTAACCCTGTACATGAGGCAACATATTCTTCCTTTTATCTCTTTCGGTTTGACAAGGACACGAGCACAAAGAGTGTACAGTGGTACCTCTGGTTACGTACTTAATTCGTTCCGGAGGTCCGTTCTTAACCTGAAACTGTTCTTAACCTGAAGCACCACTTTAGCTAATGGAGCCTCCCAGTGCCGCCGCCCCGCCAGAGCACAATTTCTGTTCTCATCCTGAAGCAAAGTTCTTAACCTGAAGCACTATTTCTGGGTTACCAGAGTCTGTAACCTGAAGCGTCTGTAACCTGAAACTGAAAGCCACCATGTCCTGCATGAAGTGTGGCACTTGAAATATGTATGGAATATGTATGGAAATGTGTACCGTATGTATGTTACAAACCTGAAAATGATTGAAATGTGATTTCTTTGTGGGGGCAGGGGGCGGGGGGATATGCAATTTTGAAGCCACAAAATAGGCAGTGCCTTTCAAAACCTTGTGATGATAGCTAATTAACTTCTTTTAGCTGCTGCTTTGTCATTGCCTCATATGTCTTCTACAGAGCTTTTTATAACTGATGATGAACTGAAAAAAGTTCATGATTTTGAAGAACAATGTATAGAAGAGTATTTCAGAGAGAAAGATGATAGATTCAATTCGTCCAATGATGAAAGAATCCGAGTTACCTCTGAAAGGTGAAAGATTTTTCATTTTGGTTTCTTACATAGTGTATATTTTGAAATTTGTTACTTTTGAAAGAAAAAAAAACTTTAAACAAGGCTTTACTGTCAAGAAACTAGGGTAGATTTAAAAAAAATTAAAAAACAGGGTTAAAAAAATTGTAAATCATATTTTTTATTCATTTCTTTTGTTAAGTTTGTCCTAAATAAGTAGATTAATAAATATTGTAGCACATCCTGAGGCTTCCAAACATATGTATATTCATAATTTAAAGGTGTAGCTCAGCCATTAAAATTAAATATGAAATTTTAAAAAATGAAATTTTTAACCAGTATGCAGAAATGGTAAAATTATTTATGCTTGACTGCATAAGCATCAGTCTTCTGGATTTTTTTCTTATCAGTTCACTTTTCTGAACATTATCTCCTTACATTATAAAGATATAAAAGTTATACAGATCAGTTTGTTGTAAAATAATGCAACATTTTGAGTCAGACGTGTCAACTCGTGCTAAACATTGCAGCAGCCCAACGACAAGTGTTCAATGTGCAACGTATACACGACCTCACATCCTGTTTCGGGAGGAACCAGGGGCGGAGCCAAAAGCAGTGGCGTTTGGCTCCTCCTCTCTCACCATCGGCCCTTGCTCTACTCTTCCCACTGGTGGGATTGTTCTCCCCAGTCATTAGGAAGAGAGTTCCTGGTTCCCAAAGAACCAACCACGTCCTCCTAAGCTTTGTCTTGCCCTGGACCCAGCTGGCTGCTTCAGTTCTAAGGGCACAGAATGCAGGTCCATCATACTTAGTTTTTCCCCTTAAGGCTTTTAAAGGCAACCCAAGAGCTGGCTCTCCTTCTGCAGAGCTTGGGATTTGATTTTGGCTGCCAGCAATGTTTCTGTATCTGACTGGGAGGGGCAGGAGGTCTGTCCTGAGAAATGCAGGGTCCTCGCAGGTGGGAGAGCGACCACTTTCCCAATTCCAGTTTGGACAACAAGACACAAATCCAGAAGGCACACACCCTGGGGGATATCTGGATAAGAAAACATGAGAGGGTTGTTTGTTTGGTGGTTTTTTGCAAAGCACCAAATTCCTCTCTCCCCCCCTGCCCATATCAAATTTTTTACTTTGAAATCATTTTTATTTGATTTTACAAATGCAAATTAATTACAATGTCAAATAAATATCCATAAAGACTTCCGGAGGCGGCGCCTCCGACAATGGCGGACTCCCTCTGATCCAGAGGGAGACAGCCCCACAGAAATCGGGTCTTACCGCTGCAGCGAAGCGGGGACCCTTTCAAAAACCGCAGGCGGAAGAAGCCGGCGGCCGTGGGACTCGGCGGGCACCGTTTGCGCCCCCCCCCGTTTAGCAAAGGGACTCTATTAAGGGCTCCAGAGCGAGACGGGGGTTGACATGGTGCTGAGAGTCAGTCGCTACTTCTGTGGAGCGAAGCTGCATAGCCGATGTCGGAGAGCGCTGTCCTTTTTTCTGTGACAATTCGGACTTTAAACAACAACCCGTGAGTAGGATAATTGAAACTTTTGGACTTAAAAAATATCTTTGAATTTGAACCGAGACGGGAAAGCGTAAACAGGAAGTCCGCTTCCCGTTCCTTGTATAAAGTATAAAGCAAAAATCTTACAAGCTAAAAGCCGGGTAAATTGACAGCCGGGAATTTCCTTCATTTTTACTCATCAACCCCCCCAGCCAGCAGGAGGAAAGGGGGGGAAATTTTGACTTTTAAATCCTGCTGAGAGCGTGTTAAGAAAGTAAGCTTCCATTGTCCCTAATCTGGGGACGGAGTGACAGGAAAGAAATCGTCGGTGATGCCTATAACCTGACTATAGAAAAATCGACAGATAGAATTGGAGAAAGGGAAAAAACAACTCTAATGCTCCACTCTGCCTGTGTGTCTTACGTTGAAAGGAAACAAAATATTGGAGAATTAAAAGTAATATTTTCCTTGCGGGTTACATTTTAAAAATGGATGCTAAAATGTAACTACACCCCCTAGAGGTAGCCTGCCAGTGTGTTTGCTACAAGCTACAAAGAGAACATTGTAACTGGGAGACCGTGAGACTAGATCCCTGACCTTGACAAAATGACAAAGGGAGTTTATCTACCCCGGACAAAATATATGATGTGCTGCTTCAGCTGGATGAGAAAGTCTCCCTGATGAATCAACAGACGGTCTATATAACAGCTACAGTCAGCAAGGAGGTGCCAACGGGAAATGTAGTTACAGAAACTCCACATCAATCTACTCAGGAAGCTGGCCTAACAGAGCAAGTGTGAGGGCAGAGAAAGATGGAAGAGGTTGTGAATGCACCTCGAAAGATAAAGAGACTTCAAGTCCTACATGACCAAAAGTTGCAACATTGGGAAATGGAACTTGGAGGACACTGGCTAAATTTTGGATTTAAGAAAAGTTTTATCTCTGGTGGAACTGTGAAACAAGTGGAAGACTATTTCTGGAACAACTGTTTTTTGGATTACAAGTTAAATGATGGGGTGTGCATCACCGGGGAATGGGACAATTGGATGAAAGGAAATCAAGAATCTTACTATACGGAACTCCCCGGAGATTGGCTCCCTAAAGAGAAAGAGAAGAAAATGCGAAAGAACCCAATGGGGAACAAGGATGTATGCAACCACAAACAGAAACAAGAAAACTCGCAGAGGGGGCTCAGAAGTGACCTGAGGGCCTCAGATATTAGAACACCGGACTGAGAATATATAATGATATAAGGACTGACACTATCCGGAACCAGAAAAAGGGACGTTGGATAAACTTAGAATGAGAAATGCTTTTTGTAAAAAACTTATATTTATGGAATTAGTGTAATACTAATGAAATAATAAGAGATGATGGAAAGGAATAATTGGCTTTAGCAAAAAGTCAAACATGGTGTAAATTCAATAATTTTTAGGATTAAGAGGATAAGAAAAAATCAATGAGCTCAATGTAAAAAATTAAGAGGTCTGAACAATAAGGATGTATTTTTTGCATAATTTTGCTGAACAATTTTTTAAAATGGAATACAAAGAGGGAGATGGGAGGAAGTCAGGAAAATAAGTGAAAGAACGTCGGGAATTTGAAAGGAGGGATTTTATTTTTCTTTTTACTTTTTACTTTTTTATTTTTTATCTTGCATAGTTTTGCATAATTTTTTCTTTTTGTGTTTAATTTTTGTTGTTGTCTTTGTAATCTTTTTTTTATGAGAAAATCTAATAAAATATCATTTAAAAAAAACCACAAATAAATATCCATAAAAAGAGATTACTTTGAATCTTGGGACTTCCCCCCATCCCCTCCATGGGTCCTATTGTCAACATTTCCAGCTGCGTATTATTTCATAGTCTATGTTTTGCATTTATCCATATTGTCCATAATATTTGTTACATTAAAAGTGGGATTAAAATCCTGCTAATGTTGTCATCTGCTTACAGTGGTCTCCTAAATAAATTCTAAACTTTCCCCATTCTTTCTTCAATTTCTTGTCTTCTTGGTCCCTGAGCTTTCTGGTCAGTTTTGCCACTTCAGCGTAGTCTAGCAGCTTAGCTTGCCATTCCTCTCTGGTAGGGACTCTTTCTTCTTTCCATCTCTGGGCCAGTAGCATCCGTGCTGCTGTTCTCGCATACATAAAAAGTCTTTTCTGGTCCTTTGGGATGTTGGTACCTATAACTCCTAATAGAAAAGCTGCTAGGTATTTTTTTACAAAGGTTATTTTAAACATTTTTTTTTTCAGTTCATTATAGATAATCTCCCAGAAAGCCTTTATTACCTTACATGACCACCACATATGATAAAAGGTACCTTCTTTTTCTTTACATTTCCTGCAGGTATTTGTACTTGTTTTATACATTTTTGCTAGTTTACCACTGGTACATCATTTCCATATAGTTTTCTTGCAGCATACAACATGCCGTGAATTTCAAATCCGTTTTCCATAACCTTTCCCAATCTGAAATCTGAATATTATACCCCAAATCCCTTGCCCAGTGTATCATTACCAACTTGACCTGTTCAGCTTTTGTATGCCATTCCAAGAGGAGTGTATACATTTTCGACAGTGATTTAATATTGTTTTCTAACAGATCTTTTTGAAATCTTGAAATCTCATAACTAAAACCTTTCTTTTTATCTGTTTTGAAAATATCATTTAGTTGGTTGAACTGTAACCAATCCATTAATAAATCCCATATCTCTTCAAAATCTTTCAATGTTAGCACCATCATTCCCACTCTGTTAAATTGGATGCAAGAAACCTGAAGTTTAGTAAATCATACTAACCTATTTGTTCAGTCTGAAATTAACTATGCTTTCCTCTCTCTTCCTTTTTTACTTTTCTTTTGTAGGGTAGAGAATATGGCCATGCGATTAGAAGAAGTGAATGAACGAGAGCATTGCATGAAGGCTTCACTTCAGACTGTAGACATCCGGCTTGCTCAACTGGAAGACATGATAGGGCGAATGGCTACAGCCTTAGATAAGCTTACTGGCCTAGACAGAGGGGAGGCCACTAAGATACGGTCTCGAACATCCTCTGACTGTACTGACACAGCCTACATTGTCCGACAGAGCAGCTTCAACAGCCAGGAGGGAAACACATACAAACTTCAAGAAAGCATTGATCCCACGGGGGAGGAGTCCATGTCACCAACCTCTCCAACAGTCATTCCCCGCTTGCGAAGTCACTCCTTCTATGCAGTGAACATGAAGGACAAGTGTGGGTTGGAGAAATTTGAAAGCATTTTCAAAGAAAGGTCCCTCAGCCTCCACCGTGCCAGTAGTTCTCACTCTGTCTCAAAAGAGCAAAAAATCCCTTCTTTAGTGCCTACAAGCACTCTGTCAATTGCCCCGGACTCCAGACGGCCTTCCTCTTGCATAGATATTTATGTCTCAGCCATGGATGAGCTGCAGTCTGTCATAGAACCCCTTGACAGTTCAATGAACATCCTTGGGACTGGAGATCCAGCTCTCCAAGCTCAGATAGCTTCCAGTGTTGTCTCCAGTAGTGCTTATGTTAGCAGTACTCCAGGTGATAGAATTTCTGGCAGGAGTATTGATTATGAAGACCAATCGATGGAAACAAGAGTGTTTTCTTCAGACTATTCACAAATTGCAGATTGCTCAAACCCATGGGAATCAGATCCTCCCATGTACCATACTTTGGAGAGGTCTAAAAGCAGCCGATACCTGGCTACAACCCCATTTATTTTAGAGGAAGCACCAATAGTAAAATCTCACAGTTTCATGTTCTCTCCTTCTCGGAGCTATTTCAGCAGCCTTGGAGTGCCAGTCAAAACAGCAGAGTACACAAGCATTACAGACTGCATTGATACAAGGTGTGTCAGTGCTCCTCAAACCATTGCAGAAAGGTCAAGCTTTCCTGGAGTTCATGGAGACAAAATTGATGACTTAGGATGCTGTCACCCAGAGCGGGAAGCGGAACTAAGTCACCCAAGCTCTGACAATGAGGATACCGAAACCAAAGACAAAAAAGCAGTTCCCTTGTCATCTCAAGATAGCAATACATCTAGAACATTGTCCAACAATATCCCTCTTCCAAAAATAGAGAGGGCCAACAGTTACTCTGCAGATGAGTCCAACTTGTTGTATGCACACACAAAGAAAAGCTACTCCATCAGTGATAAACTTGACAGGCAGCGCAATGCAACGAGCCTCCGAAGTACATTCCAGAGGAGCAAGTCATCCAGACCAGAGAACAGGTCGGACACCTTATCAATGAGAAGACTCTCTAGAACAGGTGCCTTCCATAGCTTTGAGAGCAAGCATAGTTAGAGATAATATGTACATCATAACAAGAAGAACTGTCTGAGACTTGTCTGCTCTCCAGTTTTTTCATTAGCAGAATGAAGTAACTTCAGACCATTATAGGTCAGCAACAGCTGGCATCTGCCAACAGTGAAGTTAGCACTTTCATAACGTCAATGTCAAGCACTGAGGTTCTGTATCTTGACCTAGTTGGCATTTGCACTTAGTGGGAGGGGGAGGGGGAAGGAAAAATTATAGAGACATTTTAAAAAATAAATAAATGGGTGAGCAGTTTAAGAAATCTGCCTTTCAAAATAGGGATATATTGGTTTGAAAGAGAAACAAAATAACATGCATACAAAGAGGGTGTTTTGACGATGCTGGTTTCCACCTCAGTACCATCGCTGTGACAGCTAGTGAGGGCATCTTTGTATTACTCTACAGAAACTGAAAACAAAGTAGCCGTCAACTTTCCCCAGATTTCTCACATCCCTATACTTCTGCCTGATCATTGTAAAAAGAAGTTAGCTAACACGCTCACCATTCACCTGTATCCTTTTTGTATTAACTTGCAGTGGCACAAGTGTCTATATTTTCAAGAAGGGAAGAAAAGATATGCCTTTTGTATAGCAGCATGAGGGAAAGGGAAGAATTTATGTATAGTCACATGAATTCCTGTTTTAAATGGGATTTTTAGCACTGTTGAGCAAGCTCAGGAGGAATGTAATTAAGTGGAATAGTAAATATTTATTTTTTTAAGCACGGGTACCAGTTTAGAAAGTATTTCACAGGACTTTGTTAAAATGTCATAGTGAGAAGGTAGTAAAAAAGAAGAACTGGCATCCTGTTCTCATTGTTCTGTGCACCATGCCCATCTCATTCACTATTTTCAAACTATTTTCATTCATTGTCACTGCCATATTCTTCTACCAGTTCCTCCATTTAGCTGCCATTATTTCATTTTAAGGCATGGTTATAACTGAACATTTTGGTGTTTATAGTATTGTATGTGTATCGTGTGGTCTGAACTTGGGTGAGCACAGAACAGCTGGAGATGTTGAATGATGTTCTGTGACAAAACAAATCCTTTTTAGAAGTTAATTGAAGCACCAGAGTGAAATTAACATTTCTGGTAACTGCAAAAGCCATTCCTTTAAGTATGCTTCCGTTGTATAGAAAGGCAAGATAGCGAAACAATAATACCCTGCCCTGGTATGCAAGAGCCATCTCCCCCTCTGTCTCCCTCAGGCCCACCCTCCAACCATGTTTGCAATAGCCCTCTGGGGCTGCAAGGATTAAATGTGGTTCGTGCTAGGCAAGGGGCTAATACAGCAAAAAGAGCACAGTACCATTCAGAAGAAGAAAACCTTAATTGTGAAATGATTTTGGAGAAATAGTTTAATCCTTACTTAGCAATATGCCAGGGCTGCTACCCGCTCTGTAAATGTGCCATTCTCTTTTGTTTCTGACAACATATATGTGAGGTTTTTTTAAAATAATAATAATAATAATTTTTATTAACAGGCCAATCAAATCACATTATTTCCAAATCACATTAGTTCCATATTATACAGCCAGATTTTTAAATTTTGTTGGGGGTACCCATACATCAAGCTCCGAACGGGGGTCCAAGCATCACTTATATTGCTGCTTTAATTAAACAGTTCTATCCAGTTCTATCCAGATAGTCTCTTTATTACTTTCTTCATCTTCTTGTTGTTATCATATATTCCTTTCTTTGCGATCTCTGATAATCTTCACAAGCGGGTTGGAAACAGACATCCTCTGTGTGGGTTTTACACTCTCCAAAGATCATATCACTTAGGGACAGCCATTCCACACTTCCATAAAAAAATTATCTTCGGTCTGTCCTTTAATTTTCTCAGGCTTGCCAAGTATATCAGGAGGGCTCTGTCAGGTTAAGATCACATTCCAATCATCATTCACATTCCGATGATCCTGATCCTCCTCCCCCCGTCTTTCTTAGACAAGCCTGTCTTAGCGAGACGCCATTTAAAGCTGCGTAATAAAATTTTCCTCTGTTCTCCATTGTTTACCAGTCATCTCTTTATAATCCACTCCACACAGTTCTTGAATTCCTGTTTGTGATTAATAAAATGCAACGATCTTCTTTCTGGGGTGGAGGGTTATTAATATTCACATAAGACAAAGAAAAGCAAAGTTTTTTCCTCCACCGCCCTTCTGTTCCACTCCAAGCATACCAGTCTCTTAATGGTGGTTCATCACTTGATTTATTTGTCCCATCCGTCGCTCCGGTAACAGCAGTCTTATCTCCCGAACTTTGCTTGATGTATGTGCTTTAGCTTCTTTCCAATTATATGTTTCCAATTATATTTTCGAGCTAAAGCGAACCAGCACGCGCTGATTGGAGACAGCGTCAGGAAGAGCCGACCTCATTGAGGGCTTGTGCCAAGGGGTGCGTTATGGATACCGCTGGCAAGGCAGTCCCCCCCATCTCCTTGGGGGGGGGGCGGGAAGGCTGCATACTTCCCATAGCAGCCTCTTAATTTACCTCGTGTGGGTCGGAGAGATGTTATTGTCGGCCATCTCCCAATGCGCTACCTGGTGGCCCCCCCCCCCATATATGTGAGGTTTTGAAGGAGATTTTGAAAATTATTCTGAGCTCCAATGGCCAGTGACCACATTAATTGGATAATTTTAGCCACCCCAGCCTAACTGTTTATAAGGACTTATCTGGAGAACAAAGCACCATATAGAACCACCCCTCTGAAGATCTGCATTACTCTAATCTAGTTCCTCTGACACTACTAGCATGTGGTCGTGAAGAGGGAAGCATTCGGAGCAGCAGCATTCACTCAAGAGAGTTGCATGCTGGTTTAAATGACAAGATGCTGTGCAACTTCCTCACTTCCTTGGGTTCCAGCCAAAGGTCTCTACCCCTTATCAATCCATTGTTTACCCCTTCTTTTTAAAGTGTGTGTTGTTCTGTAACAAGAACTCATCACAGAATTTCTGACTTGAATGCATAGCAAATGTCACTTCAGATGTGCTGATTGGATGAAGCAATTTTCTTTGGCAGTCTATTTCAAATGTCCAACTTTACCTCTGTCTTTGTGACTAACTTCACATTATACGGACTCTGATGCCTCTTAGTATGCGTGTGTTTTAGAAAAGTAGCTTTGGGAAAGGACAGTTAAAAGTGCCCATCCACTCTTTTCCCAATGCAGATTTCCCCCAATGCAGCTTCCCATCCCTGCCTGAGGGGATTTCAGATAGGTGTTTGCTGATGACAGTTAGTGTGTGTGTGTGTGTGTGTGTGTGTGTGTGTGTGTAAATCATGCATTTGTCTGTACATCTAGGATTTGTGGCAAGGAATTGTTGCCTTTTCAGCTTGCAATGCTACTTTCTAAGGCTACTTTCATATTTACCACAGTTCTTCCAGGCTAAGCAGCCAGAGACTAGTCACTAGAACCTAATCTGTGATGTGCTGCTGAACAGTTTTGGATCCCGTTCCCACTGAGAGTATTTGGATGCTTCTTCAGTTGTCAAATTGGGTCTATTTTGAGTTGGTCAGAATAGAGTAGCACTCTGTCTTGATTCTGCTTAAGGCCTAGACTGTCCTGGATCGCGGAATTATGATATAAACACATTACATTCCCCCCACCTGTCCACTCTGCAGAACAGTTCAGTTTAACCTGAGCTGAAGCTACCTCTATAAAACAACTCTTCAAATGCTTTCTTGAAAACCACTTGCCCATTTTTCTGTTTTTCTTCAGTGACACTTTTCTATCCCATATTAAGCATATCTAGGTGGCATCATAAATGCCACCAATCTTACCACTGTCATCATGGTGTAAATTTCTTTGACTAAAATAACGAGTGTGACCCTTTCCAGTCCATATACTAATGTGGGAAAGGTCAAATCGCTGGAATTTCTATGACAAAAACGGGCAATCAGCAGTGGTGCTTTAAAGGCTACACCAGGATTCTCACTGAATTCTAAAATACAAAAATATGGACCACATTTTTTCTTAATGGCCAGCATGCGCAAAAATTGTAGGTTTTGTTAACAAAATACATGTGAACCATCTTTATGTGCTCTTTTCAAAAGCTAGTGTGAGTTTTTACATGAATGTGACAACAAAAATGAATTCTGTTTTAAGTGGCCTTAAAAGTATTTCTGTTCACAAGGACAAGAAAGCAGGCACCCACCAGATAATTTGAATTCCTTTCTAGGAATCAGTCAAATTTAAAAGTGTCTCCCTTTTTGCATACAGTATCACTACATTTATCAGTTTTACAAGTCTTAGGGACAAAATTGCAATCTTTGTGTCACTTGTGAAAACACATTTTAACTCTACAAGCCTACATGCCCACTATGATCAGCAAGACTGCCAATGAACACTCTGTCATTTCCCCCCATAGCTTCTTTGTTAGACTCCTGAATTTAGAGATTCCTGGACCAGAGTCTGTGTGAAAATTAGCCTATAGCACTTTATTAAACAAGAAGTTGAACTCCAGGGATCTGGAACTAGGAATCTTTGGGTATGTTCATATCTATGCTAACAAACTGCAGCACTTCACTCAAGCAGTAATTCAGCAGTAAAATTCTCACTTACAATATATATTGCCTATGTTGCCAATTCCATAGGGGTAGCGTATTTGCAGAGAGCAAAGGTGGAGCTTTTCTTTTTTCAAAAAGATGTCTTTCTGTAGATGGGCACACAAAATATGCATTGAAACAGGCAGTGTGATTACAAAATATAGTTTTCCTGGAATTGTTTCCATTATCTCTAAACTGATACCCCTTCTGAGGTCCACTGTGAATGGCTCCTGTTTTTCCAAGTTTTGTGAGCTTTCAATATCCTCTTTTGAGTATTCAGTACTATCGATCATGTTAATTTCTAAAGTGAAAATAAACTTTTATCTTTTATCTTATAACCACAGCTTGTTGTATGTACATCATAAAGTTCAGCCTCATTTATCCAGATGCTTGCAGGCTGGGTTAGATCATAAATGTCTGAATAATCTAGTATCAGGTGAGCAGGAGGACCACCATGATATGAGATTAGATGGGAGCACACAAGTTGGTTTAGATAATCCTCAGATGTTCAAATAAGGGGGGTGTGTACAAAATAGGTGGTGGCATGGGATTGAATTAATGAACGTTACAGAAGAGCATTGGACTTTGCACTTATATAGTCATATGCTTATTTGTCAGTGACGTTCAATAATACAGCACATGTTACACTGAACAACGGGCTCTGCTAGCCAGATTGCTATGATACATACAAAGGAAAATGCATTTGTTGGGCAAGGAGTCACCATCTGTAGCTACTGTATGTTTCCGTTTCTTCCGTAGAGCTCCACTGTCTTTGAGCTGATGTATAATTATCTAATGAGCCACTGTGAGCTGTGATAGTGTGAAAGAACAAACTGGCATGTTATGCAAAAGATAAGATAATTAATGTTAAAGTAATATTTTAAAACTCAGTTGAGTTAGCTGTTTGTTTACATATGCTGGACAATTAAGGAAACTGTGTACAGTATTTTTAAAATATTTTCATATAGTGATCCATTCTGTTGTTTCCAGTTTACGTAAATGATACTATTCTATAGTTGGATATACACTTGTCTTAGATATTGAATTATATAACATTATTCTTTCACAATAATAGTATGCTGACCGAAATAGTTCTTCTACCTTAAATTTCAGTCTTATTTTGTGCCGATGAAAATGCATGCATAGTTCCATTAATTTCTTTGGACTATTATGGAGTTTAACATTTCAATATTGCCTGTCTGTAACAATGAATCCAGTTAGAATGAATTAACAATTTTGGTCTTTTATATTATTTTCCAATATGTTCATTTAATAGCACTTTAATATTATATGAAATGAAGTATTGAATGATGAAGGTCTTGAACCTATAGCATTTCTGGTTGATATAATTATATATTTTCAAATAAGGTATTTCATTACTAGTTTTATCATATGTCTGTCACCAAGTAGCAGCAAGCTGCAAATTCCTAAAATTGTAACAATTGTCAGTAAGAAAATAAAACCCATTAATACAACATAGTAAAATTGCTGAAGACTCTGGAAAGTAACCTTTCATATAATTTCTAAAGTTTGGGGGAAGGTGTTTATGCGTTTTGGTAAAGTCTTGTAGAGAAGAAGAAAAGGAAGAGTTTGGATTTGATATCCCGCCTTTCACTCCCTTTATGAAGTCTCAAAGCGGCTAACATTCTCCTTTCCCTTCCTCCCCCACAACAACCATTCTGTGAGGTGAGTGGGGCTGAGAGACTTCAGAGAAGTGTGACTGGCCCAAGGTCACCCAGCCGCTGCAGGTGGAGGAGCGGGGAATCGAACCCGGTTCCCCAGATTGTGTGACTTAACCACTACACCACACTGGCTCTCCACACTAGAGTCTATGTTTCTTAGGTTAGATGGCTTTCATTTCAATCCTGTAACAGTCTACACAAAAGTAATTCTCATTGAGTTCAATGAGGCTTACTTCCAAGTAGGTGGTTATAGGATTGCAGCCTTAGAATACAACATTTGTTGTTGGCAGGTGAATATCTTAGACTCTGCAGCTGCCCAGCTCTTGATAAATGTAGCTATGAAAAATGTTCAGCTTTGCAATTCAATACCCACAAAGTAACGTGAGTACTTGCATAGCACAAAGCCTTACAACCCAGTCGTAACATCTGCTGCGTCAACAAAGCCTGACTTTGCACTGAGGGTACCATACTTTGAATTGAGGGTACCAGAACTGGGCACTCCCTGTGCAGGGAGAAGTACCAGTGCAAAAGTTTAGGGCTGGGACAAGGATGAGGTCTTCAAGCTAATTGATGTCAGGGAAACTTTTCTGGAAGAGGGTTTGAAAATAAAGAACTTGGGAAAAGATGCCCAGTCACACCCATGCCTCATTTGTTGATCCAAATCAAATATTAGCAGCTTGACAAATAGACTGAGCCCAGGGAGGGGAAATAATGTTGTTACTGGAAGCTTTTAAGTTGAGCTTTTAAACAAACTAGTTTTGCTCCATAGTCTCAGGGTGTTATTTTTAGCAGATTCAAGTATGATTTCAAAAGACTGTAAAATCCCAAAGCATTGCAGAACATAGAACACTCCAAAGAAATGATCCAAAGCTTCAAAGTGGCCCTTAGTTTTCTTTTAATACACTTTTTTTTTTCTGCCAGGCCTGATTCTATGGTCAGAAAGGGTAGTGTGGAAGACAGGGAATAGCAATGTGTGTGTAAGTTTAATCTACCCATTCTCTCTTCTGCATCAGAAATCATGATGTCTTCTCTAAACACAAATGATTTATATACCTTGAAAGCATGATCATACTGAGGACTGCTATGTGACATTGTTTTTACTTATTCATTAAAGTATTTAATAAATCAGCCTATGCCCATACTTTCCCTTCTCTGGACTTAATGGTTACTTTTAAGTGTAAGTCTTCAATGAACATGTGCCCTGATCCAGAATTCTAGGTGTATTTCTGGATCAGTCGCCACCTGTGAAATTAAAAGTACCGGTAAGCATTCAGAACTGGGGAGCTCTGTGTCAAGCATGGGAAACCGCAGTCCCAGGAGGCATTGGCAGCCCACCATGTCTCTCAGCCCTACTCTCAGAAATCTACCCACACTATTCTTCGTCTCCAGGAAACACTCCTTGCCAGCCCTGCTCCAAATCCCATCCCCCCCCCCACACAAAAGTGCTTTTGCCTGCCTGGAACCTGTCACTTGCTTGCCTACAGAGAGATGGGGTGGTGTAGAAACCTCAGGCATCTGCATGGCTTGAATGTTGCTCTGCCCACTTAGACCTCTCCCCCCCCCCCCCCCGGCATGTGCTGCCATTGGGTTGAAAAAGGTTCCCCAGCCCTTCTCAGTAGTCACGCCCGCCCTGTGGGACACCCTCCCGTCAGATGTCAAGGAAATAAATAATTATCAGACTTTTGGAAGTTTTAAAATGTTTGACTGTCATTTTATAGAATCATAGAATCATAGAGTTGGAAGAGACCACAAGGGCCATCGAGTCCAACCCCCTGCCAAGCAGGAAACCCCATCAGAGCACTCCTGACATATGGTTGTCAAGCCTCTGCTTAAAGACCTCCAAAGAAGGAGACTCCACCACACTCCTTGGCAGCAAATTCCACTGTCGAACAGTTCTTACTGTCAGGAAGTTCTTCCTAATGTTTAGGTGGAATCTTCTTTCTTATAGTTTGGATCCATTGCTCCGTGTCCGCTTCTCTGGAGCAGCAGAAAACAACCTTTCTCCCTCCTCTATGTGACATCCGTTTATATATTTGAACATGGCTATCATATCACCCCTTAACCTCCTCTTCTCCAGGCTAAACATGCCCAGCTCCCTTAGCCGTTCCTCATAAGGCATCGTTTCCAGGCCTTTGACCATTTTGGTTGCCGTCCTCTGGACACATTCCAGTTTGTCAGTGTCCTTCTTGAACTGTGGTGCCCAGAACTGGACACAGTATTCCAGGTGAGGTCTGACCACAGCAAAATACAGTGGCATTATTACTTCCCTTGATCTAGATGCTATACTCCTATTGATGCAGCCCAGAATTGCATTGGCTTTTTTAGCTGCCACGTCACACTGTTGGCTCATGTCAAGTTTGTGGTCAACCAAGACTCCTAGATCCTTTTCACATGTACTGCTCTCAAGCCAGGTGTCACCCATCTTGTATTTGTGCCTCTCATTTTTTTGCCCAAGTGCAATACTTTACATTTCTCCCTCTTAAAATTCATCTTGTTTGTTTTGGCCCAGTTCTCTAATCTGTCAAGGTCGTTTTGAAGTGTGATCCTGTCCTCTGGGGTGTTAGCCACCCCTCCCAGTTTGGTGTCATCTGCAAATTTGATCAGGATGCCCTTGAGTCCATCATCCAAGTCGTTGATAAAGATGTTGAATAAGACCGGGCCCAAGACAGAACCCTGTGGCACCCACTAGTCACTCTTCTCCAGGATGAAGAGGAACCATTGATGAGCACCCTTTGGGTTCGGTCAGTCAGCCAGTTACAAATCCATATCGTACTTCACAGTGTGATTTTTCTGGAAAAAGAGAAATCCATGAGCACCTCCCTCGTTCTATTAGAATGGTAATGGTGCTCACCTGAGTTCCAGTGAGTTCCGGCTGAAAAAATGCCCACAGCTGTGTCCCATTTCAGCTGCACTCTTCACACCCTGTTCCAGGAACAGCAGGTTTGTTGAGTTACAAGGGGGGGGGGGCGCTTCCAAAGGATAGTAGTAGTATACAGCCTATTCACGCAGGTATCAGGGCGGATCACAACATAAAAGCACAATCTAAAAACATGTAATAAATAATAAAAATAAAAGCAAAGACATCCCAATAATCCCCCCCTTCCCAACACATTTTAAAAGTTCATTGGATGTCAATCAGCCAAAGGCCTGGTTAAAGAGGAACATTTTTTCCCTGGTGCCTAAAGGTGTCTAATGAAGGCATCAGGCAAACCTCCCTAGGGAAAACATTCTACAAACAGGGAGCCACTGCAGAAAAGGCTCATTCTCATGTTGCCATCCTCTGGACCTCTCTTGGAGGAGGCACATGAAGAAGGGTCTAGGTAGGCTTATATGGAGAGAGAAGGCCTTTGAAGTGTTGCAGTCCTGAACCATTTAAGGCTTTAAAGGTCAAAGGAAGCACTTTGAATTGGGCCTGGAAACTAAATGTTAGCCAATGCAGTCAGAGCAGGATCGGTGTAATATGTTCAAACCGTCTTGCCCCAGTGAGAAACCTGGCAAGACTAGCTAAAGTTTCTGAACCATCTTCAGAGGAAGCCCTACATATAATGTGTTGCAGTAATCTAACCTTGAGGTTTCCAGAGCATAGACAGCCATAGGCTATCCCTGTGAAGAGAAGGGTGCAGCTGGACCACCAGGTGAAGCTGATAGAAAGCCCTCCACAGCACGGAGGTCACCTAGCCCCAAGTGACAGCAAAGGATCCAGGAATACCCCCAAGCTACGAACCTGCTCCTTCAGAAGAAATGTAACCCCATCAAGAGCAGGCAACCTCCCAGCCATCCGGTCTAGGGAAGCATTAACAGTGTCTCAGCCTTATCTGGATTGAGTTTCAGTTTGTTAGCTCTCATCCAGTCCATGCTGGGTTGTCTATCCCCAAAACCTGGACCTCCTCCGACATAGTCTCAATCCCAAAACCACTGAAGTAGAACCTCAAAGTAGAATCATGAAGAAATGGAACAACTCCAACTTCACTCTCTCAGACAAAATAGCCATGATCAAAATGATCACCCTCCCAAAATTAACCTACCTATTCCAAATTCTCCCAGTCTGGATTGCCCCAGCCCAACTTTGCAAATGGCAGAAAAAAATCATTCATTTATATTCTCTCACAAAAAAACAAGAATAAGTCCCAAATACCTGCACCTCCCCTCCTCAGAAGGAGGATGTGGAATCCCCAACATAGAATCATATTACTTTGCCAACCAAGTACACCACAGAATATTTTAGAAAATGAGACGAAACAATGGGTACATCTAGAAAGAGACACAATTGAAAATACCCCCACAACAACATACCCATTCCTCCCAAACAAAGTAAGGGAAATCCCCACACCACCCACTATTCTACCACACAGCACAAAACCTCCAGATAAAAACCTGGCAAGCCAAAGGCTTATACCGCCTAATAACAAACCCATATCAACACAAGAAATACAAGACAAACTAGGGAACACTCAAATGCCCTGGCTAACACACTACAGTCATACCTCGGGTTGCGAACATGATCCATGTGGGAGGCACGTTCGCAACCCGCAGCATTCGCAGCCTGAAGCGCCGCATCTGCACACGCACGTGACGCAATTTGGCGCTTCTGTGCATGATCGTGACGTCATTTTGCGCTTCTGCACATGTGCGAGTGCTGAAACCAATAAATAATCCGTTCCAGTACTTCTGGGTTCGGCACGGTCCACAACCCGAAAACGCACAACCCGCAGCGTTCGTAACCTGAGGTATGACTGTACCAATTACATGCCCTCTTAAACAACCCAGTAGTAAAATCAGCAGCAACTAGGCCCTTGACAATCTTTGAAAACCTCCTCCTAACAATGAAGGGACACAACAAAGGGATGGTATCCATAATATCCAAATACTGCTCCAAAACCCCACAAACCCTCTTGACGTAATCAAAAAACAATGGAAGGACAACATAGACTATGGGATTAACCCCACCCAATGGACTGGAATGTGGTCCAAGCCTCCCTTTAAATCCATATCAGAGAAAAAGAACTCACTCTGAAACTCACGGGTGGTACCTTACACCACAGAAAATAATGCTAATATGTCTAGGAACCTCACCAAAATGCTGGAGAGGATGCACCTCCACAGGCACATACCCCCATATGTGGTGGGAATGTCCCAAAATCCAACTCTTTTGGACAACAATCATACAAGAAATATGCAAAATAATTAAGCAAGTATTAGAAGTCACCCCAGAACTGGCCCTACTAAACATCTTCCAAGATAATAATACCCACTCACACCACAAAGAGATCATAACCCACCTACTCTCAGCAGCCAGAAACATCATAGCCAGACACTGGTGAGACTTGTCAGGAGGAAGCATGGACCAAAGGTATCAAATAGTATGGGAAACAGCCTTATTAGAAAAACTAACCAACAAACTGAAACTGACAAATAGAAGAAGACGCCTTCACCCTGGTATGGTTCCCCTTTATCATATACACAGTCCAACAAGACAACAACAACAAGAATCCGCCGACAGCATACGAATCAATCTGGCTAGCCTGATTCAAAAATGCACACTCACAAAAACAAATCTCACTACAAGCAACCAAAGACAACCAACCACACCCTAGGCCACCCCCAACCTCTCTCACCACCAAGGAAATACAACAAGTGGAAACACATAAAGAAGACAGTAAGAAAGGATTTAGTTATACTAGATCTAGGTTTCAAACAGAAGTGATTGAAGGGAAAGTGAAACTACTGAAGGCCGCATACAGCATTCTATTAGAATGGGAGACGAAAGATGAAGAGGTAAAATCAGTTATGATTAAATGGGCACAAGATGTAGGTCACAACATTATGATGGAAGATTGGGTTAAATTATGGGAAGCTAGCTTAAAATTTAGATTGTTCCCTATTGAAGGAGAATTACATGAAGATGATGTACAGATGGTACACAACACCAGTGCAGTTAGAGGAAATGTACAAAACTAGTTCAAATATATGTTGGAAGTGTAAGGAAAAGGAGGGAACATTTTATCATATGTGGTGGGATTGTAAGGTAATTAAAAATTTTTGGGAAATGATATACAATGAATTGAAGAAAATGTTCCATTTAACACTTGTTAAAAAACCCGAAGCGTTTTTGTTGGGGATTGTAGGGAAAGACCTGCCAAAAAAATTGAAAAACATTTTCATGTATGCGACAACAGCTGCGAGAGTTCTGGTAGCACAAGGATGGAAGACTGAAGAAACCCCAACTAAAAAATCATGGCAAGAAAAATTGATGGACTATGCAGAACTGGCAAAATTGACATATAAGCTACGGGACAAGGATAACTGTGACTTTAAGGATGAATGGGAACCTTTCACAAAGTATTTGAAGACGCAACAAAGCGAACTGGACTCCTTGGCAGGTTTGGAATAAACATTCATATTTTTTTTACTGATAATAATCAGCTAAACTGTTTGAGGATCTACACAACTTTGTAACATGCAGAAAACAGCATTATTGGAGAAACCAAAGACTGGAACTGAGGGAAGTCGGGGGTGGGGTGGGGGTGGGTTCTGTGGGGAGGAGGGGGAGGGAGGAAAAATGGGGGGAATAAGGATATGTTTTTGGATAATATGTCTTGTTATAAATTTGAATAAAAAAAATTAACAAAAGGAAATACAACAAGTGAATACAAGTGACGCTGGCACAACCCCGCCCCCACTAAGTAGAAGAATAGAAGTATTACCAGCTGACCCCACCCCACTCACCATTCCCCTCCCCCTCTTCCTCGCCCCTTTTCTTCTTCTTCCTAATTGCTTAAACCAATTCATGAACCAAGAACTTATACACTGAACACTAATAATGAAACAAATTTTGTAGATATTTTTACACATTTATTATGCTATTTTTGTAATATACAAATGACATGAGATAACTTGGTTTACTTATTTGTATAACATTATTCTTGTTAATAAAACCCAATATAAATAAATAAATAAGAAAAGGAAAAAAGGTAGGGTATGGCCAACATGACTACCTGACATTTATTGCATTAATTTGTCTAATCCCCTCAAATGTCATTTAGAAGCTGAGGCACTCAACCTCACAAACAATACATAGTTCATTTTATTGTGGTTAGTGCTTCTGGTGAGCTGCCAGTGGTAAAATGAGTAACGTAATGCAAAACAATTGTTTAACTGACTTTGTACAATGGAATCTATTGCAATGCATCTGCATGATGAGTTTATTCCTTTTCTTTTCAGATTAGCTCTGAATTTCATTTCTATGTAATACAATTATTGTTTGTAACAGTCAGCACAAATTTTCTTGGGCTTCATGCTTCAAGAGCTGTCTGCTGTGGATTCCAGGAGATGAACTCAGTTATTCTTACTGAAAATTATCCTCTTGTCATAAATTTGAAATTTACTTTTTTCAGGACTGGAAGAATCCTACCAAGTTAAGTGACGAATGGCCAGCAAACTCAAAGGTGCTTCTTTATCAGAAGTCCTTGCACAAGGCACATTAAGTCAATCCCATTCTGTTTATTTAATTCCAGCCACAGAATATAATGAGACTTGAGTACTTTACTTGGTGGAAACCATATATCCTGCCACCCTCAACATTCCCACACCGGCACCTCCTGCAGCCAAGCTGGTGTCCAATGCATTGCTCTGCTTTCCTTTGGACCCCATCAGTGAGGCTGAGGGGGGGGGTCTTGGCATCTGGGCAGCCCAGGACCTCCAGACACACTGCCCAGCCTTGTGTCCCAGGAAGGCCACTTCAGGGCTGCTAATGGAGCACTTTGACTTCACCCCCAGAGGAACACTCCATTGTCTCCCAAGGCAAGCAGATGCCAACAATTTCTGGTTGCTGGGTGCCCTCCCCAGAAAGGCTAGCCAGGCACATGCAATGAGATGGATACCTTTTTATTTCCTCCATTTTTATGCTTTCTAAGTTATTTGCACTTTTTTACTGTTGCAAGTTTTATTCTGATGCTGTTTAAAATGTTTTAAGATTTTATGTCTGTGTTCTATTTTTATACTTCACGATTTTAGTTTTTATTTCAGCTTTGATCTCTGAATCTTCCAGATAATGCTTTTGTTAATGGTTAGTGAAGAGATACTGTAAATTTGCTTAGGTTAGATCTGGTTCAAATTCCCTTGAAAAGCTCCTTTCTATATCCAGAGTCAATCTATAAATCTCACCACAGGGTGTCACTCTTTCCTCTGTGAAATTCAGCAGCAGACATGTTTACCTGCTTTAGGTCCTTGCTCCCCTGTGCCGCCTCCTAGCTGGGCGTGGTGGAGACATCCTTCCCTGACTCTGGTCGGGCAGCAATCGGAATGCAGAGCCTTTTTCTCCAACCCTCCACCCTCTTCATTGCCCAACTTCAGCAAGGCAGTAGCTGGCGGGAAGGCTAGCGCTGGCAAGAGTGCTGACAGTTGCAAGGGCGGGAGTGTTGCCTGCAGTGTTGGGGGGACAATGCAAGTGCAAAGGCAATGGTGCACAGAACTATTGATGAAGCAGGAGAAGGTGCAGACAGTCCAGTCCCAATCCACTACAAATGCACACCAGTGGGTAAAAGATCTGCCTGGAGGCAGCCTCTGTCTTCTTCCAGCTGGGATCTTTCCTTCAACATCCCTCAGGCTGAGCCTCCCTCCTGCCTGGAACACCACAAGCGACAAGCTTATCAAGTAGGCCTCAGGTCCAGCTGCTTCAGCTGCGCTCTCAAGATAAACCCCTTTGTCCCAGTCAGGCTGCAATCTCCAGGCCTTGAAGAGAGGACAAAATTTCCTCCACAGGATGCCCCCCCACTCTCTCTCCTTATATGGTAATCCACTCATGCCAATGAGACACCCAGCCCAAGGGGGCAAAGAGCTAATTTATAATTATATTCCCCCTCCTTCTCCCAGGTTCAAGAGGTGCAGGTGGGATTCCAAAGCAGCCTTCCCTTATGGCCCCAGAGCTGTGACAACAGCAGAAAACCAGTGGGCCTTCCCAGCGAGGGCTGTGGTTCCCTGGTAGAACATCTGCTTACATGCAGAAGGACTCCAGACAGAACTGGGATAGCCCTGCCTAAAATCCTGTGGAGTCCATGCAGAATAGTACTGTGCTAAATGGACTCGCCCAGTAGGAGGCAGCTCTTTTCCCATGTGAAATTTTATTTTATTTCTCAAATTGCTAACATTTGCATCTTAGGCAAAAGACAAGCAAGGGTCCCACCAAATAGGTCACACCAAAGAAATGGTAAACGCAGGCGAGAAATACAAGAGATAAAGATGTGAACAGTCTTAAATGTCAGAGGAATTCCAGCACATTTGTAAACTGCGGAGTCTGAATATTGCTTCTGCCACACCAGTTATTGTGGCTGATGTCGGACAGCTGGCAGAAGTGGGGGGCGGGCAAGAGGGTGCTTGGGGTTTATTTTTGTCATGACCACATACCAAAACGTTCCTGCATGTCTCTATTATGACACCCAACCCTCCTGCCTCCCCAGTTTGCCTCTGCTCCAGCAGTGAAAACTCTCTTAATGCACCCAGAGGCGGATTTAGGGCAGCACGATCAGTCTGCTGCACTGGGTGCCAAGCCCAGGGGCATTGCCACTGTGACACAGGGAATTGAGCAGAACAGAAGGCGGGGAGCGAGGCCCCAAATGTTGGCCTCACCCCGGGTACTGCTGAAATGTGAAAGACCCAAGTCCACCCCTGCTACGCTCCTACTTGCCTCCTTAACTCCAGCAAAGGATACTGCACCCTGTGCCTTTAGTCCATGCCCTGGGGACTCACACAGAAATGAAAGCTAGCCCAAGGCTATGTAGATAACACCTCAGTGTCCATCTGTATATAGTAGATATAATCCATATATAATGTAGTGTCCTTTGATTCCCAGCATTTTTAAGGACGAGTTTCACTAGGATGGCAGAACCAGGACAGTATGGATTCCTGGACTTGCACATGCAACCTTTGGGAGACTGTGAGCATAAAATAGTACCGGGGCTGCATGTTCTTCAGAGCCCCTTCAAAATAAATCTGGAGTTTGCAATAGAATGAGCCTGTTCATACCCATATGAAAAAAGGCAGTAAGAGCCTACTGAGCATCATAGAATACAGAAATTGTCCATGGTTTTCTTTTGCAAAGGGAGTGGGGAGAAATGAGCCAGAACCAAACTTAGGGTAAAGTATAATTTATTTCCCACATTTCCGCTCCCCCAGAGAACTCACACTTTAATGTGAAATTCAGTGGAGTTCTGCTAAGCGTGTTCTCCAATAAATGAGAGCACGTGTTGCGGTGTGGGCCACCAGGCCAGGCCTCTTGTTGCCAGGCAGGTTATAATTGTTGCCTGGCATCATGATTGGGTAACCGGGTTGCTGGGGCAAATTGTATGTTGCAAATTGGGTGGGAGGGACCATAGTCTTTAAATATTGGTGCACTCTGGTTTCTCTTTCTCTTTGCAGAGTGCATCGGAGTTCTGCTACAGAATGTGCCCCGGCCACTGCAGGAAGCAGGTCTCCTGACCTGCAGAGCAGAACTTACACTTCACTTTCTAGTAGTTTGCAAGGAAATTAAATTCCCTAATCCAGTCCTACAACAATGAATAAACACACTCCAAACTAGGTGGGACAGGACTAGAGGGAAGAACTGTGAACAGATTTTCCATTTTTTTTTAAAAAAAAAGAAGATAAATGCATCATTCAGAACAGGGTTATGATACCTTTCCCCATCACTCACAGTGTTGGATTTTTTACTTGAATTTCCCACTCCCTCAAAGCTGTTTTCCCTTTGAAGCAAACTATGCAAGATCTATACAAGAAAGAGGGGGATTTTCCCTGCCAGACTTGAAGATATATTTTGAAGCCGAGGCTTTCTGCTGGATTAAGGAATGGATTCAACTAGATAATGCTGATTTGTTAGATTTGGAAGGATTTGACAATTTATTTGGTTGGCACACATATTTATGGTATGACAAGATAATGGCCCATAAAGGTTTTATAAATCATGTAATCAGAAAATCTTTATATAATGTTTGGATAAGATATCAAGATCTCTTAGAAAGAAAAACACCCAGGAGGCTTTCACCAATGGAAGCAAAGGCCCAGAAAAAGTTAAATATGGAGAGTAAATGGTTGAAATATGCTGATTTATTGTTGGAAGATAACGAAGGATTTAAATTAAGATCATTTGACCAAATTAAAGATAAATTAGATGGTTGGTTACAACATTATCAAATTAATGAACTGTATGAGATTGATAAGAAAAATGGTTTTGCAACAGAAAAATCCAAATTGGAAACGGAGTTGTTAGATACCAATGTAAAAAATCTTTCTAAAATGTATAACTTATTGTTGGAATGGCATACAAAGAATGAACAAGTTAAATATGTGATGATTGACTGGGCAAGAGATGTTGGACACAATGTAATGTTGGAAGATTGGGAAAGGCTTTGGAAGAAAGGGGTTAAGTTTACTGCATGTACTGTACTAAAAGAAAATATCATGAAATTGATGTATAGATGGTATTTAACCCCAGTGAAACTAGCAAAGATGTACCATACTAATAATAACAAATGTTGGAAATGTAAAGAAAAATAAGGTACTTTTTACCATATGTGGTGGACGTGTCCTAAGGAGAAAGAGTTCTGGGGGGAAAATTATAATGAACTGAAAAAAATGTTGGAAAATACATTTATTAAGAAACCAGAAGCCTTTCTCCTTGGAATAATAGGGTTAGAACTGCCCGAAAAAGATATTAGGCTGTTTTTGTATGCCACCACAGTGGCAAGACTTTTATTGGCCAAAAATTGGAAATCACAAGAAATACCAACAATAGATGAATGGCAGATGAAGATGTTGGACTTTTTGGAGCTGGCCGACCTGACTGGAAGAGTCCGCGACCAGAAAGAAGAGGAGGCACAAGAAGATTGGAAGAAATTTAAAGAATATCTAGCTAAATATTGTAATATAAGATAATTAGAAGTCACTTGAAAGTAATAAATAGGCTTAGGACTAGTTCAAGAATGTGTTGTATAACATTAAGGATTATAATACTATTAAAAGAGAGGAGTAAGTGGTAGGAGTCAATTTCAATAGAAATATGATTTTGGAGAACTGTTACAAGGTGATACAATGAAATTCAGTTAAGGGGGACTCAAGGAAGTCAATTAACAATTTAAGGTAATTTGGATTTTGGAAGAAATAATTCTTTTTTGTTTTCCTTTTGTACTGTAATGTTTTTTCATTTGTTGTGTTTTATAATGTCTTGTTTTCTTATAAAATCGGAAAAGCAATAGAAAAATTTGAAGAAAAAAAGATCTATACAAGAACTGATTACTTCAGTGGGCAAATAACAATATGGGTGGGGAGCATTCAGGTTATATAATTAAACCCCCTCCCCTGGACCACCACCAGCATCCTGATCTGTAGGGGGGGGGGGTGTTCAACTGCATTTTTTTAAAAGGAAGATCCAATTACAAGCCCAACTAGACAAAACAAAAGAGATCCCTGACTAGATCTCCCCTATGTGAATGCTTCTATCTGCTGAGAAAGGGGGATTCATAGTTTGACCAGAGCTGGAGCAGGGAGCACAGCAGATCCCACCGCACAGCAGATCCCTGACTAGATCTCCCCTATGTGAATGCTTCTATCTGCTGAGAAAGGGGGATTCATAGTTTGACCAGAGCTGGAGCAGGGAGCACAGCAGATCCCACCACACAGCAGATCCCTGACTAGATCTCCCCTATGTGAATGCTTCTATCTGCTGAGAAAGGGGGATTCATAGTTTGACCAGAGCTGGAGCAGGGAGCACAGCAGATCCCACCGCACAGCAGATCCCTGACTAGATCTCCCCTATGTGAATGCCTCTATCTGCTGAGAAAGGGGGATTCATAGTTTGACCAGAGCTGGAGCAGGGAGCACAGCAGATCCCACGGCTGCGCACCAATTATGGTGAATCACCTCCTCTGTATACGTCTACACTCAAACACCATGGGTTATTTTATATATTTTTGTGTGTGAGAGGGTAAACTTGGAGACTCAGACAGAAGTTGAGCAAAAAAGAAAGTTTTATTTTACAGAACAAAGTTGGAAAAATGTTACGGAAATTACGGGGGGGGGGCACATATTTAAAGTTGTTAAATGTTACAAATATTATGCATAAATGTATCCTTTTGACTTGACAGCTCAGGGAAGTTACCTAGCTTTAAAAATAATATAATATCAACTCCTTTGCCAGTTCCCTCCATTCCAAAGCTATTTTCCTATTGAAAAAGGACTCCAGGAAGTTCCCAGAGGTGACAATTGCTGAGCTGATTGTTGGCCAAGGAAAGCCTAATCCCATCACCAGATTTGCCAAGGGATCCAAACATACCTGGGTCTTGCCCTGCCATGTCTGCTTATGCTAATCTTGTACCAAGGACTTGTCTGGACATGTCTGCCAGGGATAAACTAGTGTAGCCCCTGTCTCTCCTCCCCTTTTGTGACATGTCAGTGATGTAGCAATGATGTAGCAATGATGCTGTACGAACTGTATTCTGGGATATGGTGGGAAAGTTTAAAGAGTCCTTGTCACCCCATCCTCGCCATTCCCCGGGATACACATCACATCCCCAGGACACGTGTCACACCTCTGGGACGCGCGCCAGCCACGCCCCCGCCTGCTCTCCACCCCCACTGCTCTTCGCCACTGCTCAGCTGGATGCCATATGAACCTAGAAGGAGATCAGCAGGCCAGGGAGGCTAGTTTGTGGGTGAGTTTTGGTTATGCCAAGAACTAAAAGGATACAGAGGCACTGAACCTTCTCTTTGAGCTGAATCCCCAAGCTATGGTTTGCGGTGGGGCCTTCCCTCAAAACCTAATGGGGCATCAAGATCCATTGGGGTGTTAATGCTTTGAGCTCTTACATCATATGCTCAGAATGTATGTCTGTATAAGTAAAACCATATATGTATCCCAAAGACACCGCAGTCTCTGCTGACCTTAACTCCAAGGCAGCTGAACCCTGGGTAAGCGTTGGAAATCCTGAAATCTCTCACCGCTCAGAAATTGGTGTGTGTGCAGCTATAGCTACAGATATAGTTGCAAGTTCTGAAAATGTTTTGCAGAACTGTTTTCTGTTTTTGCTTTGGGTAGAGACAGTTTTGCAATTAGTAGTTAACAGTTGTGTTTCTGAGAACTACTTTCTCAACTTTTTTGAGTTTCACAATTTTGCATCACAGTAGACAAAACTGGGCTAGATGGACTGATGGCATGATTCAGTACACACTATTTACAATTTCCTCAAACTAAGCTTTGGGGAAGTTGGCTTGAGTTTTGGGTACCAGTGTGGGTGAAGCTCCACCTCTCCATATGCTTTGTCTCTCAAGGAAAAAAGCCACTGGGGGTGATTTTGAGGAGACAAAATGACTGGAAAGGAAAGCGTCAATCCATCTCTTCCCTATCCCCAAACTACCTTCACTCTGTCTGAAGCCATTCACAGCTGCCATGTGTAACATAAAAAGAGCCCACAGGAATGCAAAACATGTTGGGAAATAACTGGGGAATACCAATTAATCCTGAAGTCCCACTACAAAGGAAAAATGGCTGACTGCCTGAATTTTTTTTAAAAAGTGTGCAGGGCTTGACTCGCTCTTTAGCCAAAACAACCCCCAAGCAGAGTTTAAAACATATTTATGACATGTTTGCAAAGAATGAGAAATATGAATTGTGCCAGTATTAAGCATTTATAGTTCTTCCCTGCCTTTACCCCTCAGACTGAATAGACCACAACTTTAGTAAGTTTAAATGCTTTACTTACAATAATCACAGGTCTCACTCATCATTCAACACCACAGCAGCAGCAACACAGGCAAGGGACAAAAGTTAGCCCCAGCTCAGTTTAGCAGCTGGATAGCTCAGCTGGTTAGAGGTTGCAGGTTTGATTCCCGTAAGGGACAGCTGCATATTCCTGCATTGCAGGGGGCTGGACTAGATGACCCTCAGGGTCCCTTCCAACTCTATGATTCTACATGGTTCAAAGGGGAGAGTGAGGAGCAGGAAACAACCTTTATTTCCTCCCTCCCCAAAGGTGAGAGGTCATGACCAGTCTGAGTCTGCTCTTACTGGCAATCCTGCACAGCTATGGCTGACTAGATGCACCTCCCACAGAACATGCAAGAAGCCCAATACATTTTGTGGCCTGAGGAAAAGCAGCAAATACTCTGCTGTCTGCCATAAAGCTTGTGAAGTGGATCTGCCCCACCCAGTCAGCAGGCTGGGGCAGGGACAGCTGGCTACACTCAGACAACGAAGGTGCCCCACCAGGGACCGGCTGCTTTTTTGTTTGAGTTTATAACTTTATTCTAAGAAGACTCCCATTGCAGACCTCAAGCAAGCTCTGCACAGGCTTGCCAGGGAGATACTTCTGAGCACTAGCACGTACCTGAGGGTGTCATTTGCCCCTCCCCACCAGGCAGCAAAACATCTGGGCCCAGCCCTGACAGGACCAGGGGCAGGGAGACCCCTCACCGACAGCTGCAATCCCTGTCCCTTCCCTGCAGAGCTGTGTCTAAAAACAGGAGAGGGCAGAGAGATCAAATGCGAGCCCACATTTTAAAAGAAAGCAAAAAGCAGAGGGTCAACATTAGGAGCATGAACTATTAAAATTTCCATCATTCGGTAATCAGATACAACTTCTTTGCAATGATTCATTTTGGCAAGAGACAACACACATAATCAATTGTTAAAAGTTGTTCTGTGACATCAGCTTATTATCACCATAGCAACAATCAAACTACATGTGTATTTTTGATATGACTTAACTTGTAATTAAGGAAGGGCTCCTGCAAAGCACACAGCAACCCACTTCCTTCTTAACAACTTTATTGTAAAGTAAAAATTCTGTAAGGTAAAAATTTTGTTAACTCAGTCTGTGCTTAAGAAGTTTGTCCTGGGCAGGACTCTGTAGTTGCATGGAGAGGTGGGAGGAGTCAAAGGAAAAAAGAAAAAAAATATATGCTGAGGGGAATGTGACTGGGTGTTATAAGTACAGGCCACCTTAAGTGTCCATTGGGTCCATTTCCTATGGATATAAAAGGCTGCATTTGAGGGGAAGCAGCAGAACACCACGGATGGTCAGCAGGGGTAGGTAGGACAGCCAGCAGCATTGCAAAGCCAGTACCATTGGAGTCATGTAGGACAGAATTATATTGCATTATTCAAGAAATTTGGTTGCACTGTCAAACATTGATCAAATTAGTTGAAATCAGGGGGCAGAGACCTTTCCTCAGTATTAGACAGAATGAAGTGCTTGATATATTAGCACCAACTTGAAAATGGTCAATTATCTGGTGGATTACGAAGATGTTTTTAAAACACAAATGTCAAAAATCTACTTTGATGGACTTGAGATATATTTCCCAATGAAAGAACACAGAAATATATGTACAAAAACAGCTTGTAAAAGTTGCCTTTTGGAAGCATCTGTGAACTCAACCAACTTTGGAAATTAAGCCATAAGAATCTCAACCAGCTACACATGGATACTCAGCAATTATATTATGAGGGAGCTGACAAGTTAAAACAAGTCACTGCTGCAAATGAAACTGGTATTGTTAAAGGGGTTAATTCTTTGCAGGAGTTTTATAGAAATTTGTACAGTTTAACTTTTCTACTGTGGGAACCAAAAACAAACCCCTGTGTTTCAATAAGAACCATGAAACATGAAATGCACCAACTAAGGGCATTTTACTGATGGGATTTATATACAGTATGTACCGCCTTTCTGCCAAGATGGTTTACAATTTAAGCACTTAAACAAATATATTACATTAAACGAAGACTGACAGAGTCCTCTCATGCCAGCTGGCCTGGACACCCTTGCTCCTGCCTTCATCCATTAAAATATAGTTTATGTATCTGAGTAAATAGTGTTCATTGTTGTCATATTTACTGATTGTGAGTAGATAGTATAAACAGCACCACTTTGAGTGTAATTCCTCAGATCCATTATCAGCATAGATCTACATTTCTCTGTGTGTAGCTTCTAAGAAGTAAAGACTGGGGCTGGAAAGAATGTAGATTGCTTAGTTTGTTCAGGGGTGTGTGGCTTCTAATCTCAGGTAGATTTTGAGTTCAGATTGTCTGAATGTATTGTTCCTGTTATTTAGGCTGCTGTCCCTAAACAATCCCTGGAGAGTAAACTCCATTGAACACAATGAGATTTACTTCTGAGTAAACATTCAGCTAGCTTGTGAAGATTTACTTGTGTGCTATCCAGATGTTCAGTGTGCTCTGAGAAATATGTTGAGTCTATTCAGATTCAAAGCCGCACACTGTACCCATCAAGCAGATGGAGAAGGGGCCAGTGCAGGTTTGAGAGATTCAAGCCGGAGGGTCCTGAGGGGTAGCTGGGGTGGCCTGTTGCAACAAAAGTGACAATTGTGTGGCACCTTCAACACTAACAAGTGGATTATTACAGCATAAGCTTTCGTAAATTAAAATGCACTTTGACGCTTCATGAAGTGTTATCTGAAGTTGTCAGGCATATATCTACATGGGGCTGTAAGGGGGAGAATGGTGACGAGTGACCACAGAAAACAAGAAGAGCCCGCTACATCCTGCCAAAGACTTATCTAATCCAGCCTTGTGGTCTCACAGTAGCCAACCAAATGCCTATGAGAAGTCACCAGGAGGACCTGAGTACAGCAGCGCACTCCCAGAGAGTAACGCCAGATGGAAATGAAAAGCAAAAAAGACAGAATTTGACAATTACATAAATGCCCCGAAGCGTTAAATGCCCATTAACAAAGCAGAGGGGGTGAAAATGCAAACATCTGGCATTGGTAAGTCAAAGAACATCACAAGCAACAGCATGTATTTCTGAGACAACTTCCTGGGCCTGATCCAGTAAATCTTAGTTAGGAATTAGTCAAGAGAAGCATCCTGCAGACAGATCATGGACATGTGCTAAATCCCTGATAACCTGCCAGTGCATAAACACCCTCACTGAGTGCATGTGTCAATAGATGCCAAGAAAGGAGAGAACAGAAAGGCCGAGATGTGGCATAAACAAAAATAGACATATGGCAAGAGGTGGTTATGACAAGCATGTAGGTGTCATATAAAAAGTACCCATTCTGCAAGTCAAAAGACTTTGCCATAAGACTTAGTTATCTATTATTTTATAGCTCTTTAAAACACACACTTTATTTTAACACATTTAAAAAAGCCCACATAGGTTGGTATCCAACTAATTCATTAAATCAGCGCAATGATTTTTTGCTTGTGCAAAAGAACTTCCCAGCACACTCCCTATGTGTGCCCCACACCTTCACCTAATATGCTCTGGAGGGTAGGGGTGAACCAGAGCAAGTTTTGGAGTGGCAAGGGTGTTAGAAAGGAGAGAAGGTCCATAGCACAAACAGAAATCCTTGTGCTAATGGAACAAGTTAGCTGGACACAGTCTATAATTTATTGAAGGCAGAATTTTTCCATGAAAGCAACATAACATTCATATAAGGATAAGGGAACTTAAAACCCACAACAAAACAGCAGTGTTTTTATGGCAGGAAATCACAACTAAATATAAAACTAAATCAGAGGAAGAAGAAGAAGAAGAAGAAGAAGAAGAAGAAGAAGAAGAAGAAGAAGAAGAAGAAGAAGAGGAGGAGGAGGAGTTTGGATTTGATATCCCGCCTTTCACTCCCCTTCAGGAGTCTCAAAGCGGCTAACATTCTCCTTTCCCTTCCTCCCCCACAACAACCCTCTGTGAGGTGAGTGGGGCTGAGAGACTTCAGAGAAGTGTGACTGGCCCAAGGTCACCCAGCAGCTGCATGTGGAGGAGCGGAGACACGAACCCGGTTCACCAGATTACGTGACTACCGCTCTTAACCACTACACCACACTGGCTAGTGATCTATGGCTGAAAGGCAAAGTTCTTGACATTGTTGATCCAGTTAAAACGGTGTTTTCCTCTTCATGCATTAATTTCCTTAGAATTCTACCACACAAGTTTGTAACCATGAAAATACATGATCCCAAAGCTAAGGTCCAGGTGCATGCATTATAACCATAACCTGTCTATTTAAATGACAAATGACCGTTAAAATGAATAATTGAAAATTACAGAAATATGTATGTGTTCACCCACAAATAAGAATTCATGCCAGGGAAAAGTATTGATGCTAGAGCTTAAAGATGACACCACTTGCTAGTTTGCAATAGCTGAAGAGGAAACTCTTGGAGGACATGGTTTGCACAAGCATGACACAGCAACTAAAAATAGAGGACAAGGGCCAAACTAGACATGACATGGCAGACCATGCACAGGATCTCCTACAGGTTTGTTTTTCTAAATGTTAGCAGCAGTCTTGGGGGAGGAGTGATTCAAGTCAGACTCATGTCCTAAAGGTATTTTATCCTTTTCTTGAAATACATTATAAATCAGGGAAGCAAAATAGAATAAAGAACTCCGGATCCTAAAAATATAGATCATTGTAGGCCCAACAATACATATTTTTAGCAATAATTCTCATAATAACAGTATAATTATGTGAATAACAGTATAATTGTGTGAATAATTCTCATGTACAAAGAGATACATAGTTCTAGTTACAGGTAGGTAGCCGTGTTGGTCTGTTGTCTTTGTCCATGGAGTTTTCTTGGCAGGGATACTGGAGTGGCTTGCCGGTGAGAAAGCTAGAGAGTTCCAGAAAGACATCTACTTCTGTTTCATTGACTATGCAAAAGCCTTTGACTGTGTCGACCACAGCAAACTATGGCAAGTTCTTAAAGAAATGGGAGTGCCTGATCACCTCATCTGTCTCCTGAGAAATCTCTATGTGGGACAAGAAGCTACAGTTAGAACTGGATATGGAACAACTGATCGGTTCAAAATTGGGAAAGAAGTACGGCAAGGCTGTATATTGTCTCCCTGCTTATTTAACTTATATGCAGAATTCATCATGCGAAAGGCTGGGCTAGATGAATCCGAGGCCGGAATTAAGATTGCCAGAAGAAATATCAACAACCTCAGATATGCAGATGACACAACCTTGACGGCAGAAAGTGTGGAGGAATTAAAGAACCTTTTAATGAGGGCGAAAGAGGAGAGCACAAAATATGGTCTGAAGCTCAACATCAAAAAAACAAGGATCATGGCCACTGGGCCCATCACCTCCTGGCAAATAGAAGGGGAAGAAGGCAGTGAGAGATTTTACTTCTTAGGCTCCATGATCACGGCAGATGGTGACAGCAGTCACAAAATTAAAAGATGCCTGCTTCTTGGGAGAAGAGCAATGACAAACCTAGACAGCATCTTAAAAAGCAGAGACATCACCTTGCCGACAAAGGTCCGTATAGTTAAAGCTATGGTTTTCCCAGTAGTGATGTATGGAAGTGAGAGATGGACCATAAAGAAGGCTGATCGCCGAAGAATTGATGCTTTTGAATTATGGTGCTGGAGGAGACTCTTGAGAGTCCCATGGACTGCAAGAAGATCAAACCTCTCCATTCTGAAGGAAATCAGCCCTGAGTGCTCAATGGAAGGACAGATCGTGAAGCTGAGGCTCATAGAATCATAGAATCATAGAGTTGGAAGGGACCACAAGGGCCATCGAGTCCAACCCCCTGCCAAGCAGGAAACACCATCAGAGCACTCCTGATATATGGTTGTCAAGCCTCTGCTTAAAGACCTCCAAAGAAGGAGACTCCACCACACTCCTTGGCAGCAAATTCCACTGTCGAACAGCTCTTACTGTCAGGAAGTTCTTCCTAATGTTTAGGTGGAATCTTCTTTCTTGTAGTTTGGATCCATTTCTCCGTGTCCGCTTCTCTGCAGCAGCAGAAAACAACCTTTCTCCCTCCTCTATGTGACATCCTTTTATATATTTGAACATGGCTATCATATCACCCCTTAACCTCCTCTTCTCCAGGCTAAACATGCCCAGCTCCCTTAGCCGTTCCTCATAAGGCATCGTTTCCAGGCCTTTGACCATTTTGGTTGCCATCCTCTAGACACGTTCCAGTTTGTCAGTGTCCTTCTTGAACTGTGGTGCCCAGAACTGGGCACAGTACTCCAGGTGAGGTCTGACCAGAGCAGAATACAGTGGCACTATTACTTCCCTTGATCTAGATGCTATACTCCTATTGATGCAGCCCAGAATTGCATTGGCTTTTTTAGCTGCCGCGTCACACTGTTGGCTCATGTCAAGTTTGTGGTCAACCAAGACTCCTAGATCCTTTTCACATGTACTGCTCTCAAGCCAGGTGTCACCCATCTTGTATTTGTGCCTCTCTTTTTTTTCTTTTTTTTTTTGCCCAAGTGCAATACTTTACATTTCTCCCTGTTAAAATTCATCTTGTTTGTTTTGGCCCAGTTCTCTAATCTGTCAAGGTCGTTTTGAAGTGTGATCCTGTCCTCTGGGGTGCTGGCCACCCCTCCCAGTTTGGTGTCATCTGCAAATTTGATCAGGATGTCATTGAGTCCATCATCCAAGTCGTTGATAAAGATGTTGAATAAGACCAGGCCCAAGACAGAACCCTGTGGCACCCCACTAGTCACTCTTCTCCAGGATGAAGAGGAATCATTGATGAGCACCCTTTGGGCTCCAATACTTTGGCCACCTAATGAGAAGAGAAGACTCCCTGGAAAAGACCCTGATGTTAGGAAAGATTGAGGGCACAAGGAGAAGGGGACGAGAGGACGCGATGGTTGGACAGTGTTCTTGAAGCTACGAACATGAGTTTGACCAGACTGTGGGAGGCAGTGGAAGACAAGATTGCCTGGCATGCTCTGGTCCATGAGGTCACGAAGAGCCGGACATGACTAAACAACAACAACAAAACCGTGTTGGTCTGCCATAGTCGAAACAAAATAAAAAAAATCCTTCCAGTAGACTTTTGGATCAACGTGTAAGCCCACACAGAAACATAATATTGTTTGCTTCATCTCGCTTGTAGAAACAACTCAGAGGTTATTAAGAAGAAAAGTGATAACAACAGGAAGAGTGGAAGATGGGACTTGTGAAATATTAAAGCAGCAGAAATATGAGATGATTGGACCCTTTCTGAACTCGAAGTATGGGTACCCCCAACAAAAATTTAAAATTCGGCAAAATATTTGGATTTTTATTATATGTATTGGTTTAATTTGGAGTACCGGTAATTAATGTGATATGATTGCATTGTTAAATGGAAAACTAATAAAAATATTTTTTAAAAAAGGATTACACTGCGCTTATCCAGAAATGGCAACGGTTGCTTTAATTTATGTTGTTGGGGTTGTGGTCACACTGGAACATTGCTTCATATGTGGTGGGATTGCTTCAGTTCAGAGATTCTGGACCCAAATTTTTGACACTATTTCCACCATCACCTCTCAGGTACTGTCTCCAGACCCAGCCCTGGCGCTCCTGTCCTTGGAGCCTGGTACCAACTCACCCATCATGTGCAAATCTCTTGCGTTTATGCTACTTACTGCAGCCAGAATGCCAGTGGCTTCCCATTGGAAATCCAATTCACCACCTTCCTGAGAGGAGTGGCCTGCGAAAGTATGGGATATTGCACTGCCAGAACACCTGGCGCACAAACGGAGAGTCCTTAATAGTTCATCAAAAATAGACTACTTTTATTTGACTTGGTATAAGTTTTTCTCTTGTGCTAACTAGTTTGCACAGCCCAATAAACCCCTTGCTCCATAGATAAATATGTTGAGAGGCTTTATCCAGAACTAATTTGACTCACCTTTTTCTTCTTGTATATGATAAATGTACGTGGCACTGCATTCTCAGTTTTAACATGGTTTGCCCCTCTCATTTTATTTTTGTTTTTATTTTTTACATTCATTATTCTTACTGCATTTCATATGCACATGTCAATAACCATTCTTTATGAAAAATGACCATAATAATAAAGTTTCTTATTCAAAATGAAAAACTCTTTAATATGTGATACTGAAGTATCCTTTTGGTCACAATATAATGCAAAATATGCCAGCTTTTGGAGGTGCATCTTTTGGATTCCAGTGCTCCTGTGAAATTCTGATGCTTCCCTAGCAACTTGCTAGAGCAGCAAATGGATGATATCATTGCTCTTCTGCAGTGCACACTGTTTTTTCACAATATGGATAAGCCAGCCAAAGAAATCGCCTGCACTGCAAACCACTTCTTAAAGTCATACATTGTTTTGATGAACCCAAAATAAGCAGGATGATGTTCTGAATCTCTGTATCCCAATTTTGCTGTCACTGCACTCAATAGGGCTTAAAGAGAGGCTCCCGGCTCCACCCGTTTACTCCTGAATGTGAGTTTAGTTTGAAATCCCAGCTTTGGAAGGGAAGCATGCAATCTAACAGGAGAAATGTAGGAAAGGAAAACAAATTTGCAATGCTCAGCTCTGCCTTGATACCAAAAAGAAACAATCCAAGAATCCTTTTTCCATTTCTGTGAAGCAGTTAGGGTTACATTAACAGTTTGTCCTTTAAAAGCATTTTTGCTCAGATTTTTAAGTGTTTGTGTTTTCATATAAACAGGAAACAAAATCCTAAATAGCTCAAATGAAACCAAATCCTATGACTTTTTAAAATTAAAAACAAAATCAATCTCTCTCCTCTCTTTCCCCTATAAGTGTGTGGTTCCTGAGACAAAGTGGGCTGGATAAGTTCAACCTCAGTTCACAGAAGAGAACATTCTGTTCTCTGCACAACAGGCAGGACTGCTGTAAAACAAGATCAACAACATGAGCTCAGCAGCAGCAGAAGCCCCACAATAGAGACGGAGAATTAGTCAGAGGATTGCTCCATCTACATTGGAAACACACAGAGACAGGAGTGCGCATGGATGTGAGATCAAGGTCAGTGAATTAGCTGACTTTCTGCCCTAGGAGCTGTATTGTTGTTCTCCACTTGAAAGGGCTTCTCCCCTCCTCCCTCAATTTAATTATAGCTAAGGCAAGCCCAAGGAAACAATTCTCTGCCCAGTCACAAAGCGCTCACATGTGCTTTGTGCAGAAGGCAGTTAAAGTGCGTCAGTATTTTTTGTGTCACACATCTCTGAATGTTGGATTCCACCAAGATTTTTCACTGCCCTATCTTAATCTCATTGATTTCAGTGGGATTGCACAAAATAATTCAACACAGAATTCACCAGGTTAGTGTTTTGGATTAAAATGGACAAGAATCTGTTTCCTTTACAAATGGAGATAAATATTCTACTGTCCCTTCCAAGCCCTCATCTGTGCAATTAAACCTATTAGCTACCACATCTTAACCTTTATTATTCAGAATGGTCAGTGATTAACTGTTCACACACTTCCAAGACCTTGCCAAAGGTCAGAAGCAATATGAACCTTATTTTATATCATGCATCTTAAAGTCCATATTTGCAGATGCATTCAGATGCCATGCATGAGCTTATCCCACACTGATGTTGCACATTCAGCACAGCTTTGCAAAGCAGTTGGAAGAATGGTCTCTCGAAGGTGGCGTGCACATAATCCATCCTATGTATTTATTCTTAAAAGGCCTAGGGCTGCTCCAAGACACTTTGCTGCTTGCAGCAAGAGGCAAGATAGAAAAAAAACCCTCCCCAAATTCCACATACAGAAACTGAATGCACTGACAGATGAATCTTACTTCAATGCTGTTGACACGACAGGGTCCTCCACTAGGGTCCTCCACTGCACCTGAGAGCAGCAGACTAGCATAGGGAGCGTAGGATAGACCAGGTGGCCCCTCTTGCCACTCCCTGCCACTCAGCATCCACCACCTGAAGCTGCCTTGCTCTGCCTGAATGGTAGGGCCTGCCTTGAACAGAGGCAGTTCTAAAAGCTGCTGCTTCTGTTACACAATACTGTAGCTGCATCCTAGTCAGTTCCATATAGCAGGCAGAGAGATAATCAAAGACCAGGGCTTGGGCTGGGAGAGGCGATTGGCTGCATAGGCACATCGTATCCTGTGACTGGCCTGCCCACAGTATAAAGTAGGTATTTTAGATGTTCAAAAACCACTAGTGTGTAATAATCATTTTTGAAAATTTACAGAACGCATGGACATTTCCTGCCAGGAATTCGTGAGGCAGCTCTTACAATGTGTTTCCTTTAAAAAATAAAATGGGAGTGTTGGAAGTTAGGTGAAACAAGGGAAGTTGTCATTCTCCCTTGTGACCTTTCCATGCAAATTGTAACAAATCTCTACCCCAGCAGGCACCAGATTTAGCATGAAGCTCTGACAGCCTTCTTCCTCACAAACTAACCAATCTTTTCTGTCTTTGCATGCCTTGCAAATCTGGGTGCAAGGGCTATAGAAGGCAAACATCCCAAGCTATGAAGAGGAGTGAGAGAAGAAATCCCGTGTAACAAGAATTGGAAGCGGCATGCCTTTTTTTCCAAAACTGCAACTTGAGGATGTCACTGCGGCTGTTATCACGAAAGCTCAGAATCCTGTCAATCACAGTCAGGACCAATTTGGACAACAGTGCTCCCCACAAGGAGCCCTCAGAACACCTAACCCAGCAGGAGGCTAAGGAAAGGCTTATGCATTTTCTCTTCCTCTTATTCCAGGCTGCCTGCACTTTCTAGCCTCACATCCCTCAACAATAGCAGGCACTGTACAAATAGAGTGCATGACAGGGACTACAGGAAATGGAGCACAGAGATAGGTGCCATCAGTATAACAACAGCCCCAAATTCCAGGTTCCTCCTGATCTTGTCCAACGACATCATATACACAGAGATGATATGTAAGAGGTGGTGATCTGACCACTCCTGAAAAAACCAACCCTGGACCCAGGGCTTTGTGACTGCTACTGCCGGCTCGCAAATACCCCATGTCCAGGACATGGGATTGGAAGGGTTGTGGTGCAACAGCTGCAATGAAACCAGTTCTCTGGACCCGTTCCAACAGGGATTCAAGCCTGCTCATAGAAATGAATTGGCCTTGGTCACCCAGATAGATGGCCTTCGTAGGAAGAATATGACCCTGCTATTCTTACTTGGTCTTTCAGAGGTTTTTGATACCATTGACCAAGGCAAAGGCACAGCATGGGAGGGGCGAAGGGGACCATCGCCCCAGGCACAGTTTTTCCCAGGGCACGTTTTGCTCCTCACACCACCCCTGCCAGCCCCGCACTGCTTTGCCAGCGTGGGGCTGCCAGGGCATCAGGAGGACGCAATAGGCATGTGCCCTTCCCATCAGTCGGATTGGGCGGATTGGAAGGGTGCTTGCCTACCCTGCTGCACCCTCCTCACATTGCCCTCTGTGCCCCGCCCCCAGCACAACTGGACAAGCCCACCTCAGACCCTGGGACGATGCGCTTCGCCAGTGGACTAGGGTAGCCTCCCAAACCAACAAGACGGATATTGGGGACACTGTTTTGCAGTGACTAAAGTCCTGTCTCCAGAGTTGGTTTCAAATAATAGTGTTGGGGGGTTATCTCTCGGCCCCCTGGCAGTTGTGCTGGGGGTGCTCTTGGGTAGCATCCTGTCCCTGATGCTGCTGGAGAGAGAGATTTGGAAGAGAGATTCTTTTCTCTCTTATAGCAGAATTAAGCACAATGACAAGTGCTACCAAGCACATTAAAACTTGGTTAGATTTACATCTGCCCTCATCCACCTTTAAACAAACATTCTCCACAAAAATACTTAGGCTAGAATAAATCACCAACACCTAGTATTGCAAATAAGTGAAGATTTTACTCATAGAGTTTCAGGAGTTAAAGCAGACAAGTCTCCATCTGTTGGCAGTAAAACAAAGATAAAATGATTCCAAATGCTTCAAAAGAAAGGACTTGGTTTTCTTGCAAAAAAGATCATGCAATCTTTGGGTTAGCAAAATCAGGTTATGAAAATCTATTTTTGGAGAGATCCAGTTCATTTGGCTTTTCCTGCAGATGAGACTCTTGCAGCAGCTTGTTCTAGGAAGCAGAGAGAAAAGGAAAGGGGGTGGAAAGCAAAGGCTGCTGGGATCCTGTTAAGCTCCACCCGCAGGCAACTTGAGCTCTAGGTTGGATTGCTGCAATGTGCTTTGTGTGGGGCTGCTGTTTGAAACCTCAAAGCTGCAACTTGGGTAAAGTTGGAAGCTGCAACTAGGGTAAAGTGGGGAGCTCCATTGCTCACTGGAGCAGAATATCAGCATCCTCTGACCCCACTGCTCCAAGATTTGTATTGGCTGTCAATTAGCTACTGGACAAGGTTCAAGGGGCTAGTTTTGGTATACAAAGCCCTATACAGCTTGGGACCAGTATACCTAAGGGGCTGCGTCCCCTATAGACAGTCAAACATGGCATTCTGCAGGAGAGGGCATCCTGCAGAGACCATCCTACAGAAAGGTCTGTTCTGCATGATGTCAGAATTGGGCTCTTTCCTTTGGAACGCCTTCCCTTTGCACAACAGACAAAGAAAGAGTGGGGTCACTCAGAGGAGAAGATGGTGAAATGCAAACAGGGGACACAGAAAGAGCTGAACTCCTCAATGCCTTCTTTGCCTCAGTCTTCTCCGATAAAGAAAACAATGCCCGACCTGAAGAATTTGGAGCAAATGATTCAGCAGAGGAAACACAGCCCAGAATAACTAAGGTGATAGTCAAGAATACTTGGCTAGTCTAGATGTATTCAAGTCTCCAGGGCCAGATGAACTGCATCCAAGAGTATTAAAAGAACTGGCAGATGTGATCTCAGAACCACTGGCAGTCATCTTTGAGAATTCCTGGAGAATAGGCGAAGTCCCGGCAGACTGGAGGAGGGCAAATGTTGTCCCTATTTTCAAAAAGGGGAAAAGAGAGGACCCAAATAATTACCGCCCAGTCAGTCTGACATCAATACCAGGGAAGATTCTGGAGCAGATCATTAAGCAAACAGTCTGTGAGCACCTAGAAAGGAATGCTGTGATCACCAATAGTCAGCATGGATTTCTGAAAAATAAGTCATGTCAGACTAACCTGATCTCGTTTTATGACAGAATTACAAGCCCGGTAGATGAAGGGAACGCAGTGGATGTAGCCTACCTTGATTTCAGCAAGGCATTTGACAAGGTGCCCCATGATATTCTTGTAAAGAAGCTGGTAAAATGCGGTCTTGACTATGCCACCACTCAGTGGATCTGTAACTGGCTGACTGACCGAACCCAAAGGGTGCTCATCAATGGTTCCTCTTCATCCTGGAGAAGAGTGACTAGTGGGGTGCCACAGGGTTCTGTCTTGGGCCCGGTCTTATTCAACATCTTTATCAACGACTTGGATGATGGACTCAAGAGCATGCTGATCAAATTTGCAGATGACACCAAACTGGGAGGGGTGGCTAACACCCCAGAGGACAAGATCACACTTCAAAACGACCTTGACAGATTAGAGAACTGGGCCAAAACAAACAAGATGAATTTTAACAGGGAGAAATGTAAAGTATTGCACTTGGGCAAAAAAAATGAGAGGCACAAATACAAGATGGGTGACACCTGGCTTGAGAGCAGTACATGTGAAAAGGATCTAGGAGTCTTGGTTGACCACAAACTTGACATGAGCCAACAGTGTGATGCGGCAGCTAAAAAAGCCAATGCAATTCTGGGCTGCATCAATAGGAGTATAGCATCTATATCAAGGGAAGTAATAGTGCCATTGTATTCTGCTGTGGTCAGACCTCACCTGGAGTACTGTGTCCAGTTCTGGGCACCACAGTTCAAGAAGGACACTGACAAACTGGAACGTGTCCAGAGGAGGGCAACCGAAATGGTCAAAGGCCTGGAAACGATGCCTTATGAGGAACGGCTAAGGGAGCTGGGCATGTTTAGCCTGGAGAAGAGGAGGTTAAGGGGTGATATGATAGCCATGTTCCAATATATAAAAGGATGTCACATAGAGGAGGGAGAAAGGTTGTTTTCTGCTGCTCCAGAGAAGCGGACACGGAGCAATGGATCCAAACTACAAGAAAGAAGATTCCACCTAAACATTAGGAAGAACTTCCTGACAGTAAGAGCTGTTCGACAGTGGAATTTGCTGCCAAGGGGTGTGGTGGAGTCTCCTTCTTTGGAGGTCTTTAAGCAGAGGCTTGACAATCATATGTCAGGAGTGCTCTGATGGTGTTTCCTGCTTGACAGGGGGTTGGACTCGATGGCCCTTGTGGTCTCTTCCAACTCTATGATTCTATGATTCTATGATTCACCTTCTCTATTATTTTTTTAGCACCTGCTAAGGAAATTACTCTTTCAACAAGCCTTCTAAAATCTTAATCCCAGTTGGTATCTGTCATGGATTTGCATGATTTTATACGTGTGTTATTGTTGTTTTAAACTGTTCTTTATTTATAATTTTAATTGTTTGCATATATACAATTGTGTTAACTTTTTTTTTATGTGTGCAACCCTTTTATATATGTGCTTACATTGTAAATCGCTTCAGGATGCCACATGGGAAGCAATTCATAAATGAAATGAAATTTATAAATAATAGAGGAGATTAAGAAAAGAACTTGCAAAATATATCAAGATGGTTGACAAGCGCCATCCTTGAGTACATCCTATCAGTGCTTAAACAGAGGAAGAACCAAGTTCTACCATGTGGCTTTGACCTGGCAAAATGCAGTCAAACATGTAACATACTCATTCCTGCGCTACTACCAATCCATCCACACACACCAAATTTGTGGGCGATACTTCTTGAAACTAAGCCCAGACTAGAAGGCTGTGTTTTACACATTAAATGTGCAGTTCTGACTCACCCGTTGCACAGAATTCATGTTCCTTTTCTCGGGGAGGTTCTTCCATTTTTTAGAGACTACACTTTTACAACACTTGTATATTTGTGATAGTGAATGTGGCTTGAAATATGGATGCACAATAGTTCTGGACATCCCTTAGTTCTGGACATTCCTGATTCCTACCACATTGTAAGCTTTGTTAAAGTAATTTTAAACTAAGCTAAGCTTTTCCCATTCCTCCTGCCATTTTGCGAACATTTTGCTGTTGTAACATTCATTCTTATTTCTGTTAATTTTTTGAAGGCTGCATATTTCTCTACAGCACTAGATCATACATCTTTCCTTGTTTTTTATTTTTTTAAGTGAGTAAGCTATTCCCTGCAGCAAGTCTGCTTCTCCTTTCCTATCCATTAGATGAAAATCGGAGGACAGCATCCTACTGGTGCTGGGTTGGAGTTACTGTTAATTCTCTAATCAAATCGCAGCTCAAGTGTCAAGAAAAATATACAAGCAATTCTGTCTGCAAGATCAGTACACATGGAAAATTGTTAAAGTAGGCAGATGACAACTTAGCTAGAAGGAGAAAGCAGCCAGAATTTGCTGGGTATTCACCACACAGAGCAGTTCTGACAGATGACACTTCCCCATTGCAATGGCAACGAAGACATTCTTACATTACTGTCAGTGCTGTGGAAAAGCTTTTTAAGATCTCTCCTGCAATTGGTTGTCTTCAATGCAAATTGAGAGCCACCGGCCTGCTAGATGTCCACCTTTCCACTTCACTCTCCTTGGCTCTTCCACTGCAGAGCCCTGGTGCAGTGAAGAATTAAAGCTCTAGGCTTCTTCACATGGCACAAACATTCTAGGGATGAAAAGGCCCACCCTGGCATCCAGTAAAAGGTGGTGGATATGTTTAAGGGTATGTGTCTGGTATCAGACAGACAGAGTCAGAGCTAGCAGGAGCTGATCAGGAAGAGGAAACAGTCATTCATGTGCTATGGATTTTGGAGGGAGCATTTACTGAGCCCTTTCATGGGTGCTAGAGGAGGCACCGGTGGGAACAGCTCAGAATGCAGGCTCCACTCCGGTGACTCTGGCATAGGTAAATGAGCTGTCCTTTGGCTCTGCCCGTCATTTCACCCTACCAGGTCAGAGTTTGATCTGAGCATGGTCATTATCACTCTTTTGATTCATGTCATGCCTGTATACCTTGGGCCTGGCATTAGTGTTTGGCATTTCTAGGTATCTGTCAATGTCCATCGCTGAATAGAGTGAGAGAAGTTAGCCTGTTTCTGCTCCCCCACAGAAACCAGCCAGCTCTGTCTGGAAAAGGCAGTGGGACTAGGACAGTGGGACATTGCTCTTGTTGAAAAATGGGAAATGGTCCCAGAGGCCCCTAAGATGAAGCAGAAACTACTGGGTTGATCTCCCATTTCCTTATTAGAGAAGCACCTAGCAACAGCAGAGGATGACACTTCATACCCTCCAACATTTCTCCGATGAAAATAGGGACATCCCATTCCATGATGACCATTTTACTGTATACCCTAGCCACTCTGGGCAGCTTCCAACATATATAAAAACATAATAAAACATTAAACATTAAAAAAAAAAATCCTTCCCTATACAGGATTGCCTTCAGACAGCTTGGGGGGTTGGATAACTCCATACCCTCCAACATTTCTCCAATGAAAATAGGGACATCCAAAGGAAAAGCAGGATATTCTGGGATCAAATCAGAAACTGGGAGAGCTTCTATAAATCAGGGACATCTAAGGAAAATAGCGACACTTGGAAAGTCTGACACTTTTGCACTCCTTTGGGCCCTTCCAGCATCCAACCCCATATTTCATTGTGTTAATATCACAATAGGTTAAGCGGTAGCAAAACCAAAAGAAATACATGACATTTGTTTCCTCTTCTGATACTGGGTGCTGCTCTCATTGGGAAATAGGGGACCCCACCAGCACCCCAGTGTTGTTACAGGAACGATGGAGGTGATCAGAGGGAGTGGAGCCTGAAAGAGTGAGCCTTTCACTTTGCTTCCTTCAGCCCCTTTGTCTAGGAAACTAGAGATTGCCTTGGGAAGCGTACCTGGTGGCTGAGTGACAATGCAGCCTCCTCCCATTTTAATGGGGGATGAGCGAAGATAGGTAGGACCCCACTGTATACATTAGAGTTCATTCTAGAAACTTGATATTATTGAAGTTATTCACAGGGTTGCATCAAGTTTGTGCAGCTCATGTGATATAAATGCAAACCACTTTTGTCTGTTCAACACAGTTTTCATGTGCAGCCACTGTATTTAAAAATGCCACCTCCTCTTTCCATTATTGACTGTCATCTGCTTCCACTGACTTGGCAAACCCACAGGAAGGCTTTGATCATGTTCAGACGGGGGAGGAGGGAAAGAACCATATTCTGTTCACCCTTCTTCATGTGAATGGATTATCTTCTGTATGAATACTGTTGCCACATTAGTACCCAAATATTCATAATTAATTTCTGGGAGTATCCATGTTTTGATTTCTGCTTCAAAGGGATTCTTTCAAAGCAGTTTTCTTTGCTGCTTTTATCATACCCAAATGATCTGCAGCCTGAGTTCTAGAGATGCTCTTTTGAAACGAAGGGCTTTCCCCTAACATCAGTGCACTAGGAGAAACACTGGGCACGATCCAGCCAAGTTAAGCATTAAGCCCGACTAAACTCAATGAGAGTGAACGGATCAGTGGCAGTTAGAATTGCTTTTCTTTGAATGGACCGTCCCTATAATGAATATGTTCTTTTGTAAACCACCTTGGTTAGTCTCTCTCCCCACCATGCCCCAATATTTACTCAACCTCAGTCTTGGTTTCTGTGTTTCCTTTGTAGGTGTAAAGCTAAAGGAATTTGTCAGGAGGCTGCCAGCTTTCAGAACCAACAAACATGGCAAAAACTGCAAGTCTACAATAAATGAGAACTGACTTCACAGAGACAATTTGATTTATACTACCCCCCCCCCACACAAATTTTCCAGGTTCTTAAATTCTAGCAACACTAAAGCAATTTATTCTGCTTGCAAAATATGATTTATTCCAAGTATTGTTGTGGCATTGCATAAAGCATTACACATATGCAGGGCTGGCCCAAGACATTTCCTTGCCTGAGGCAGAGCACCAAATGGCATCCAGCAACCACCCACCCACCGATCAAGTCGTGGTGTAAATGATCCAAGGCCAGCCAAGTTATCTTGGCACCTGGGTCTGAACATCCCACAAGAACGTCTCCCCCTCCCTGGCAGAAAAACACAACAACAATAAATAAAATAACTCACAATTTTCTGCCTTTTCATAGCACCCAAAATCCACAGAAGTTGACTAGACCATGAAGGTTATGCCACAATAAATTTCTTAGTTGTTTTAAAGTAGCACCCATTGTTTTGCTAGAATACATGGTGTTCCCCTAAATCCTTATTGCCCAAGTACTACTAGCTGCTTGTTCTGAAATCCAAATTGTGAACACGTTTACCGGTATTCTCATTTCACTTTTTAATATGTGTACTTTTTAATATGTGTTTCACACAGCCTCTTCTGACTCATGGAGCGGAAGAGCTATGTATAATCAGTGTACCGATGACATCTTGATCCAAAACTCTAAAGGAGCACTCCCACTGGCTTCATATGCACATTATAGGAACATGGGTGGTGCTGTGGTCTAAACCACTGAGCCTCTTGGGCCTGCGAATCAGAAGGTTGGCAGTTCGAATCCATGCGACGGGGTGAGCTACCGCTACTCTGTCCCAGCTCCTGCCAACCTAGCAGTGTGAAAGCACGCCAGTGCAAGTAGATAAACAGATATCGCTGTGGTGGGAAGGTAAATGGTTTTTCCGTGCGCTCTGGCTTCCATCATGGTGTTCCATTGTGCCAGAAGCGGTTTAGTTCTACTGGACACACGTCCTGGAAAGCTGTCTGTGGACAAACGCGGCTTCCTCAGCCTGAAAAGTGAGCTGAGCGCAGCAACCCCATAGTCACCTTGGACTGGACTTAAACATCCAGGAGTCCTATACCTTTTTACATATTTAACAGCACTGGGGAGAAAACAGGATGATGTGGAACCCCATAGCAAAAGTGCCAGGGGGCTGAGGAACACTCACCCAGTGCTACTCTCTGGAAACGAGTCTGAAGATACAGATGGAACCACCGTAATTCAGTGCCACCACCAACTTGGCAAAGCAAGGGGTGTTGGTGACCAGTCTATAGTTATTACACTGGGGCTAGAGTGGGTTTTTTAGAAGTGGGCGCACCACCACCTCTTTAAAGACAGTAGACTCCACTCCATCATGCAAGTATCTGCTTACCACACCTCTGACCCATTCAGTCACCCCACACCAGCTAGCTTTAATAAGCCAGAGGGAGCAGGTATGCTGTCCACATCATCAGGCTACATTGACTGAAACTGATCCCACAACACGGAGCTCGACATTGCATTGGACATCTCAGTTGGCCTTGTCACACTTGCAGCACCTCAACTGTCATCCAGTTACAGTTGGTCACCATGTGCTCCAGAGGTCCACCTTGCTGGACAGGAACAACCAACCTCCAGACCACATGAAACAACTCTGCCAGGCAGTTTCCCAAGGATGCCATAGGGGCAATGAAGGAGGATCTCTTTTCTTCCCTCACTGCTACATAGTAGGCCCATTTATGAGCTGGAACATGTGCTCAGTCAGCTCCTGAGAGAGATTTACACCACTTACACTCCAACCCTTGCCTAATCTGTTTCATCAATCACAGCTCCTCATTATACCAAGGACCAAAATGGATTCCACAGCACCAGAGGGGGCGATCATGTCAATTGCCCTTGTACACAGTAGTGACATGGAAATCCAATCTACTAGTAACATTGCAGGACACTTATCCCACATGCTTTGTACCCATAGCTGCTGCAGCTACATCACCTTTGCAGCCCATGGCTATGCAGAGTTATGGGCCTAAGTTACTTGATCTGTCAAAATGATTTTTTATTGAAAGGGGGTGATTCAATGAGCTAATATTAAAATATTGCTTCTTTTGATAAATCAACAGTTGGCATTTTTCTGGTTCCATACCACAGCTTGTACTAAGTGAAGAAACAAAGTCATTGCCAGGAATATCAACTCTCAGATACAAATACAACTGTTGAAATATCCAAGCTCTGAAACTTGCCACTGCCTCTGCTCTGTTTCCAGCTACTGGCATAGGAGCAAGTGCTTACTAGGGTGATGGATTATCCGAAAAGGTCTAAAGTTCACAGGACAATAGTTCTTTGCATTTATGCTGAAGGGACTGGATGGACTTTTCCACATATATCCTGAATTTCAACAAGTAGCATTTTGGAATTAAAAGCCAGCAACAATGTGCTGCAGCAGTCATTGGATTAAACATAATTAAACAACAAAGCAGCTGGAACTGCAAGGTGCATAAGATAGTTGATGCCCTATACTCTTCTCACCCCCCGAGGCAGAATTTGGTGACTACTTCAGTTGATGAATGCTGGCAGTGGGGAGCAGGGGCAGCTATCTGGTTGTTCCTGCTGAGCCCCCTGGCTCTTTCCTTCTGCAGGAGGACC